>NW_027203141.1:0-104656 GCF_024711535.1 Dipodomys merriami
TTTAGGGTGAGGGTTAGGGTGAGGGTGAGGGTTAGTGTTAGTGTTAGGGTAAGGGTTAGGGTATGTGTGAGGGTTAGTTTTAGGGTTAGGGTGAGGCTTTGGATTACTTTGAGTGTTAGGGTTAGCGTTAGGGTTACTGTGAGGGTGAAGGTGGCGGTTAGGATTAGGTTTACGTTTATGGTGAGGGTAAGGGTGAGGTTTAGGTTTAGGATTAGGGTTAGCTTTAGGGTTAGCCTTAGGGTTAGAGTGAGGGTTAGGGTGAGGTTTAGGTTTAGGGTGTGGGTTAGGGTTAGGGTTAGGGTGAGGGTTAAGGTTAGGGTGATGTTTAGGGTGAAGTTGAGGTTTAGGGTGATGGTGAGGGATCGGGTGAGGGTGAAGGTTAAGGTGAGAGTGGGAGTTAGGGTTAGGGTGACGGTTAGGGTGATGGTGCGGTTTATGTATAGGGTTAGGGTTAGCATTCATGTGAGGTTTAGGGTTAGGCTGAGGGTAAGTGTGAGGGTTAGGGTTAGGGTTAGGTTTAGGGTTAGTGTGAGGATTAGTGTTATGGTTAGCTTGAGAGTTAGGGTGAGGGCAAGTGTTAGGGTGAGGTTTACGGTCAGGATGAGGTTTAGTATTAAAGTTAGGGTTAGGGTGAGGGATTAGGGTCTGGGTTAGGGTTAGAGTTAAGATTAGGGTCAGTGTGAGGGTTAGGGTTAGGTTTAGGGTAAGGGTTAGGATTAGGGTGTTAGGGATAGGTTTAGGGTTAGGGTGAGGTTGAGGGTGAGGGTTAGCGTTAGGGTTAGGGTTAGGGTGAGTGTTAGTGTGAGGGTTAGGGTTATGGTTAGGGTGAGAGCTAGGGTGAGGGTGAGGGTTAGGGTTAGGGGTTAGGGTTAGGTTTAGGGTGAGGGTTCGGATTAGGGAAAGGGTTAGGGATAGGGTTAGGGTTAGGGTGAGAATGAGGGTTAGGTTTAGGGTTAGGGTGAGGGATAGAGTAAGGTGTAGGATGACGGTTAGGGTGAGGGTAAGGGTTAGGGTGAGAGTAAGGGTGAGAGTGAGGGTTAGGGTAAGGATGAGTGTTATGGTGAGTGTTAGGGGGAGGGTTAGGGTGAGGGTTATGATCAGGGTGAGGGTGAGGGTTAGGGTTAGGGTTAGGGTTAGGGCAAGGTTTAGGGTGAGGGTGAGGGTTATGGTTAGGATTAGAGCTAGGGTTAGGGTTAGGCTGAGGGTGAGGGTGTGGGTTACGGTTATGATTAGGTTTAGGGTGAGGGCTTGGGGGAGGATGAGGTGTTATGGTGATGGTTAGGGTGAAGGTTAGGGTTAGGTTTAGGTTGAGGGTCATGGTTATGTTGATGTTTAGGGTGAGGGTGATGGTGAGGTTTCAGGTGAGGGTGGAGGTTAAGTTGTGGGTGAGGGTTAAGGTTAGGGTGAGGCTTACAGTGACGATGAAGGTTAGGGTGAGGGTCAGGTTTAGGGTTAGGGTTAGCGTGAGGTTTATGGTTAGGGAGACGGTTAGGGTGAGGGATAGGTTTAGGGTTAGGTTGAGGGTTAGGGTTAGTGTGAGGGTTATGGTTAAGGTTGGGGTTAGGGATAGTGTGAGGATAAAGGTTGGGTGAGGGTTAGGGAGAGGGTGAGGTTCAGGGTTAGCGTTAGGTTTAGGGGGAGGGTTAAGGGGAGGGTTAGGGTTAGGGTTAGGTTTAGGGTAACGGTGAGGGAGAGGGCAAGGGTTAGTGTTAGAGTGAGGGTTAGGGTTAGGGTGAGGTCTAGGGTTAGGGTTAGGGTAAGGGTGAGGTTGAGGTTTAGGATTAGGGTTAGTGTGAGGGTGAGGGTTAAATTTTGGATTAGTGTTAGGTTTAGGGTTAGGCTTAGAGTGAGGATGAGGGAGAGGGTAAGGGTTAGGTTTAGGGTGAGGGTTAGGGTTAGGGTGATGTTTAGGGTGAGGTTAAGGGTTAGGGTGAGGGTGAGAGTTCATTTCAGGGTGAAGGTTAGGGTGTGGGTGAGAGTTAGGTTTAGGTTGACATTTGGGTGACGGTGAGGTTTAGGGTAATGTCAGGGTTAGGGTTAAGGTTAGTGTTAGGGTGAGGCTGAGGGTTAGTGTGAGGGTTAGGGTTTGGGTTAGCGTTAGGGTTAGTGTGAAGAGTAGGGTTAGGTTTAGCATTAAAGTTAGGGTGAGGGTAAGGGTTAGGTTGAGGATTAAGGTGAGGGTGAAGTTTAGGGTTAGCCTTAGGGTTAGGGTGAGGGTTAAGGTGAAGTTTAGGGTCGGGGTTAGGGTGAGGTTGAGGGTGAGTGTTAGGTTTAACATAAGGGTTATGGTGAGTGTGAGGGTTAGGGTTAGGGTTAGGGTGAGGGTGATGGCTAGGGTGAGGCTGAGGGTTAGGTTAGGGTTAGGGTGAGGATTAGGATTTGGGTTAGGGGTAGTGTTAGGGATAGTGTGAGGATTAGGTTTAGGGTTAGAGTTAGGTTTAGGGTTAGGTATAGAGTGAGGGTCAGAGTGAGGTTTAGTGTTAGGATTAGGTTTAGGAATAGGTTTACACTTAGGTGAGGGTTAGGGTGAGGGTGAAGTTTAGGGTTACTTTTAGGTTTAGTGTGAGGGTTAGGGTGAGGGTTAGGGTTAGGTTGAGGGTTAGGGTTAGGGTGAGGGTGAGGATTAGGGTGAGGGTGAGGGTTAGGGTTAGTGTGAGGGTTAGGGTTAGGCTGAGGGTTAGGGTTAGAATTAGGGTTAAGGTGAGGTCTAGGGTGAGGGTGAGGGTTAGGGTTAGGGTTAGGGTGAGGGTGAGGGTTAGGGTTAGGGTTGGTGTTAGTGTGAGGGTTAGCGAGAGGTCTCAGGTGAGGAATAGGTTCAGGGTTAGTTTTAGGGTTAGGGTGCGGGTAAGGATTAGGGTGAGGGTTAGGGTGTGGTTGAGGGTCTCGGTCAGGGTTAGTGTTAGGGTTAGTGTTAGGGTGAGGATGAAGGTGAGGGTTAGGGTTAGGGTTAGGGTGAAGGTTAGGGTTGGGGTGAGGGTTATGGTTAAGGTTAGGGGTAGGGTGAGGGTGAGGGCTACGTGAGGTTGAGGGTTAGGGTTAGGGGTAGGGTTAGGGATAGGATGAGGATGAGGTTTTGGGTTAGGGTTAGGGATAGGGTGAGGGTGAGGATGAGGTTTAGTGTTAGGATTAGGGTTAGGGTTAGGGTTAGGCTGAGGGTGAGTGTTAGGGTGAGGAGAGGGTTAGGTTTAGGGTTAGGGTGAGGGTAAGGGTGAGGGTGAGTTTTTGGGTTAGGGTTACTTTTACATTTAGGGTGAGGGTTAGGGTGAGGGTTAGGGTAAGTTTGAGGGTTAGAGTTAGGGTTAGCGTTAGGGTTAGGGTTATGGTGAGGGTTAGGGTGAGGCTAAGGGTTAGGGTGAGTGTTAGGGTGAGATTGAGGGTCTGGGTCCAGATTATTGTTAGGCTTAGGGTGAGGGTGAAGGTGAGGTTTAGGGTTAGGGTTAGGGTGAGGGTAAGGGGGAGGGTTAGGTTTATGAATAGTGTTAGGGTTAAGATTAGGCTGAGGGTGAGGGTGAAAGTGAGGGTGAGGTTTAGGCGTAGGGTTAGGGTGAGGGTTAGGGTTAGTGTGAGGGTTTGGTTGACTTTGAGGGTAAGGGTTAGGGTGAGGTTAGTGTGAGTTTGCGGGTAGGGTTAGGGTTATGTTGAGGGTTAATTTTGGGGTTAGGGTTAGGGTGAGGGTGAGGGTTAGGCTTAGGGTGAGGGTCAGGATTATGATGATGGTTAGGGTAAGGGTCAGTGTGAGGTTTTGAATTAGGGTTAGTGTTAGAATGAGGGTTAGTATGAGGGTTAGCTTTAGGGTGAGGGCTAGGGTGAGGGTGAGGGTTAGCTTAGGGTTAGGTATAGGGTGAGGATTAGGGTTAGGGTGAGGGTGAGCATTAGCCTGAGTGGTAGGATTAGGGGTATGGTGAGGTTAAGGGTTAGGGTGAGGTTTAGGGTTAGGATTAGGGTTAGGGTGAGGGTTAAGGTGAGGGAGAGGGTTAGGTTTACGATGAGGGTGAGGGTTAGGGTTAGGGTGATTGTGCGAGTTAGGGTTAGGTTAAGGGATAGGGTGAGGGTGAGGGTTAGGGTTAGGATGAGGGTTAGGGTTACTCTCAGTGTGAAGGTTAGGGTTAAGGTTAGGGTTAGGGTTAGGTTTAGAGTGAGGTTTAGGGTTAGGATTAGGGTGAGGGTTAGGGTGAGGTTTAGGGTGATGGTGAGGTTTAGGGTCAGCGTTAGTGTTAGGGTGAGTGTTAAGGTGAAGGTTAGGGTTTGGGTTAGGGTGAGGTTGAGGGTGAGGGTTAGGGACAGGGTTAGGGTGATGGTTAGGGATAGGTTTAGGGTTAGGTTAAGGGTTAGGTTTGGGTTAGGTTGAGGGTGAGGGTGAGGGTTAGGAATAGGGTGCGGGTAAGGGTTAGGGTGAGGGTTAAGGTGAGGGTGAGTGTTAGGTTTAGCATTAGGGTTATGGTGAATTTGAGGTTTACGGTTAGGGTGAGGGTGAGGGTGAGGGCTAGGGTGAGGGTGAGGGTTAGGGTTAGTGTTAGGGTTTGGGATAGCGTGAGGATTCGGTTAGGGTTACGGTTATGTTTAGAGAAAGGGTGAGGGTAAGGGTGAGGTTTAATGTTAGGATTAGGGTTAGGGTTACACTGAGGGTGATGGTTAGGGTGCGGATGAGGGTTAAAGTTAGAGTTAGGGCTAGGTTGAGGGCGAGGGTAAGAGTTAGGGTTAAGTTTAGGCTGAGGGTGAGGGTGAGGCTGAGGGTTAGGGTTAGGGTGAGGGTTAGGGTTAGTGTGAGGGTTAGGGTTAGGGTTAGGGTCAGGGTTAGTGTGAGAATAAGGGTTAGGGTGAGGGTGAGGATGAAGGTCAGGGTTAGGGTTAGCGTTAGGTTTAGGGTGAGGGTCAGGATGAGGGCGAGGGTTAGTGTTAGTGTTAGGGTGAGGTTTAGGGTGAGGGTTAGGTTTAGGGTTAGGGTGAGTCTTAGGATTAGGTTGAGGGTTAGGGTTAGGTTTACTGTGAGGGTGAGGGTGGTGGTTAGGATTAGGTTTAGGTTTAGCATGAGGGTAAGGGTGAGGGTTAGGTTTAGGATTAGGGTTAAGATTAGGGTGAGTGTGAGGGTTAGGGTTTGGTTTAGGGTGAGGTTTAGGTTTAGGGTGAGGGTTAGGGTTAGGGTTAGTGTTAGGGTTAAGGTTAGGGTGATGTTTAGGGTGAAGTTGAGGGTTAGGGTGATGGTGAGGGATCGGGTGAGGATGACGGTTAGGGTGACGGTGGGAGTTAGGGTTAAGGTGATGGTTAGGGTGATGTTGCAGTTTATGTATAGGGTTAGGGTTAGCATTCGTGTGAGGTTTATGGTTAGGGTTAGGGTTAGGTTGAGGTTGAGTGTGAGCGTTAGGGTTAGGGTTAGTGTGAGGATTAGGGTTATGGTTAGCTTTAGTATTAGGGTGAGGGCAAGAGTTAGGGTGAGGTTTACGGTGAGGGTGAGGTTTAGGATTAAAGTTAGGGTTAGGGTGAGGGTTAGGGTCTGGGTTAGGATTAGGGTTAAGATTAGGGTGAGTGTGAGGGTTAGGGTTAGGTTTAGGGTGAGGGTTTGGATTAGGGTGAGGGTTAGGGATAGGTTTAGGGTTAAGGTGAGGTTGAGGGTGAGGGTTAGGGTTAGGGTTAAGTTTAGGGTGAGTGTTAGTGTGAGGGTTAGGATTATGGTTAGGGTGAGAGCAAGGGTGAGGGTGAGGGTTAGGGTTAGGGGTTAGGGTTAGGTTTAGGGTGAGGGTTCGGATTAGGGTAAGGGTTAGGGATAGGGTTAGGGTTAGGTTTAGGATGAGGGTTAGGTTTAGGATTAGGGTGAGGGATAGAGTAAGGGGTAGGATGACGGTTAGGGTGAGGGTAAGGGTTAGGGTGAGAGTTAGGGTGAGAGTGAGGGTTAGGGTAAGGATGAGTGTTATGGTGAGTGTTAGGGCGAGGGTTAGGGTGAGGGTTATGATCAGGGTGAGGGTGAGGGTTAGGTTTAGGGTTAGGGTTAGGGCGAGGTTTAGGGTGAGGGTGAGGGTTATGGTTAGGATTAGAGCTAGGGTTAGGGTTAGGCTGAGGGTGAGGGTGAGGGTGAAGGGTTATGGTGAGGGTGAGCTTGAGGGTTAGGGTTTAGGGTTAGGTTTAGGTTGAGGGTTATGGTTATGTTGATGTTTATGGTGAGGTTGATGGTGAGGTTTCAGGTGAGGTGGAGGTTAAGTTGTGGGTGAGGGTTATGGTTAAGGTGAGGGTTACAGTGACTGTGAGTGTTAGGTTGAGGGTCAGGGTTAGGGTTAGGTTTAGCGTTAGGTTTAGTGTTAGGGAGCGGGTTAGGGGTAGGGGTAGGTTTAGGGTTAGGGTAAGGGTTAGGGTTAGTGTGAGGGTTATGGTTAAGTTTAGGGTTAGGGATAGTGTGAGGATAAGGGTTAGGTTGAGGGTTAGGGAGAGGGTGAGGGTCAGGTTTATCGTTATGTTTAGGGGGAGGGTAGGCGGAGGGTTTGGGTTAATCTTAGGTTTAGCGTAACGGTGAGGGTGAGAGTAAGGTTTAGTGTTAGAGTGAGGGTTACAGTTAGGGTGAGGTCTAGGGTTAGGGTTAGGGTTAGGGTAAGGGTGAGGGTGAGGGTTAGGATTACAGTTAGGGTGAGGATGAGGGTGAGGGTTAAATTTAGTATTAGTGTTAGGTTTAGGGTTAGGCTTAAGGTGAGGTTGAGGGAGAGGGTAAGGGTTAGGTTTAGGGTGAGGGTTAGGGTTAGGGTGATGTTTAGGGTGAGGTTGAGGGTTAGGGTGAGGGTGAGGGGTCATTTGAGGGTGAAGGTTCGGGTATGCGTGAGAGTTAGGTTTAGGGTGACAGGGTGACGGTGAGGTTTAGGGTAATGTCAGGGTTAGGGTTAAGGTTAGTGTTAGGGTGACGCTGAGCGTTAGGGTGAGGGTTAGGGTTTGGGTTAGCGTTAGGGTTAGAGTGAGGAGTAGGGTTAGGTTTAGCATTAAAGTTAGGGTGAGTGTAAGGGTTAGGTTGAGGATTAGGGTGAGGGTGAAGTTTAGCATTAGCGTTTGGTTTAGCGTGAGCGTTAAGGTGAAGGTTAGGGTTGGGGTTAGGGTGAGGTTGGGTTAGGGTTAGGGTTAGGGTTAGGGTTAGGGTTAGGGTTAGGTTTAGAGTGAGGTTTAGGGTTTGGATTAGGGTGAGGGTTAGGGTGAGGTCTAGGGTGAGGGTGAGCGTTAGGGTTACGGTTAGGGTGAGGGTGAGGGTTAGGTTTAGGGTTAGGGTGTGGGTTAGAGTGAGGGGTAGGTGTAAGGCTAGGGTGAGGGTTAGGGGTAAGGTGAGAGTGAGGGTGTGGGTGAGGTTGAGGGTTAGGTTTAGGTTTAAGTTTAGGGTGAGGGTGAGGGTGAGCGTTAGTGTAAGCATTAGTGTTAGAGTTAGGTTTAGGCTGAGGGTGTGGGTGAGAGAGAGGGTGAGGGATAGGTTTAGTGTTAGGGTGAGGGTTATGGTTAGTGTGAGGGTTTGGTTGAGGGTGAAGGTTAGGGTTTGGGTTAGGGTTAGGGTAAGATTGAGGGCTAGGGTGATGTTGAGGGTTAGGGTTAGCGTTAGGGTTTGGTGAGGGTTAGGGTTAGGTTTAGGGTGAGGGTTAGTGTGAGTGGTAGCGCTAGGGTTAGGGTGATGGTTAGCTTTAGTGTGAGGGTTAGAGTTAGGATTAGACTTAGGGTGAGGTTAATTGTTAGGGTGAGGGTTAGGGTGAGAGTGAGGGTTAAGGTTATTGTGAGTGCTAGGGTGAGGGTGAGGGTGAGGGTTAGGGTTAGGGTTAGGGTTATAGTTAGGGTGAAAGTGAGGGTGTGGGTTAAGGTTAGGATTAGGGTTAGGGTTAGGGTAAGACTGAGTTTGAGCTTGAGGCTGAGGTTTAGGGTTAGGGTGAGGGTTAGGGTTAGCGTTAGTGTTAGGGTGAGGTCTAGGGTTCCAGTTAGGGTTAGCAATAGGGTGAGTGGTAGGGATAGGGTAAGGGTGAGGGTTAGTGTTAGTGCGCGGGTTAGGATTAGGTTGAGGGTAAGGGTTAGGGTGAGGGTTTAGGTGGGGGTGAGGATTAGGGGTAGGGTTAGGTTTAGGGTGAGGGTTAGGTTGAGGTTTAGAATTTGGGTTAGGGTTACGGTGAGGGTTAGCGTGAGGGTTAGGGTTAGATTTAGGGTTAGGGTGAGGTTTAGGTTTAGGGTAAGGGTTAGGATGATGGTTAGGGTGAGGGTGAGTGTCAGTGTTACAGTAAGTTTTAGGGTTAGGTTGAGGGTGAGGGTGAGAGTAAGGGTTAGGGTTCGGTTGAGGTTTAAGTTTAGGGTGAGAGTTAGGGTTAGGGATAGGGTGAGGTGAGGGTTAGGGTTAGGGTGAAGGTTAGGGTTAGGGATAGGGGTAGGGTGAGGGTGAGGGTGAGTGTGAGGGTTAGGTTTAGGGTGAGAATTACGGTGAGGGTTAGAATTAGTATTAGGGTTAGGTTTAGGGTTAGGCTGAGGATGAGGTTGAGAGTAAGGTTGAGGGTTAGTGTTAGTGTTAGGGTGAGGGATAGGGTTAGGGTAAGGGGTAGGGTGAGGGTAAGGGGGAAGGTGAGGGTGAGGGTTTGGGGGAGGGGGAGGGTTAGCATGAGGGTGAGGGTTAAGGTGAGGGTTAGGGTGAGTGTTGGGGATAGGGTTTGGGTTAGGGTGAGGGTTAGGTTGAGGGTTAGGGTTCAGGTTAGTGTGAAGGTTAGGGTGAGGGTTAGGTTGAGGTTGAGGGTTAAGGTTAGAGTGAGGGTTAGGGTTAGTGTGAGGGTTAGGGTTAGGATTAGGTTAGGGTGATGTCAATGGTGAGGGTGAGGTTTAGGGTTACAGTTAGGGTGAGGCTGAGTGTTAGGTTTAGGGTTAGGGTGAGGGTTACAGTGAAGGGTAGGTGTAGGGTTAGGGTGAGGGTAAGCGTTAGGTTGTGGGTTAGGGTGAGAATGAGGGTTATGGTTAGCGTGAGTGTTATAGTGAGTTTTAGTGTGAGGGTTACGGTCAGGGTTAGGGTAACGGATAGGGTGAGGCTGACAGTTAGGGTTAGGGTTAAGGTTAGGGATAGGGTAAGGCTGAGGGTGAAGGTTTGGGTGAGGATGAGGTTTACGGTTAGGATTACGGTTAGGGTGAGGGCTTGCATGAGGGGGAGGGGAGGGTGAGGGTGAGGGTGAGGTTGAGGGTTTCGGTAGGTAAAGGTTAGGGTTAGGGATATGGTGAGGATTAGAATGAAGTTGAGGGTTAGGGTGAACGTGAGGGTTAGGGTGAGGGTTAGGATTAGTGTTAGGGTGAGGGTTAAGTTTAGGGTGATGTTTAGCATGATGGTGAGGGTTGGGTGAGGTTGAGGGTGAGGGTGAGGGTTAGTGTGTGGGTGAGGGTTAGGTTTGGGGTGAGGGTTAGGGTGACGGTGAGTGTTAGGGTGAGGGTGGGGGTTAGGTTTAAGGTTATGGCGAGGGTTAGGGTTAGGGTGAGTGTTAGGGTGAGGGGGACGGTTAGGGTTTTGTTGTGGGTTAGGGTTAGTGTGAGGATTAGGGTTAGAGTTCGGGGTAGGGTTAGTGTGAGGTTAAGGGTTAGGGTGATGTTTAGGGTGAGGGTTAGGGTTAGCCTTAGGTTTAGGGTCAGGGTGAGGTTTAAGGTTAGGGTTAGGGTTAGGGTGACCGTGAGGGGTAGGTTTAGTGTTAGGGTGAGGGTTAGGGTTAGCGTTATGGTGAGGGTTATGGTTAGTGTGAGAGTTAGGGTTAGAATTAGGCTTAGGGTGAGGTTGAGGGTAAGGGTGGGGTTTAGGGTGAGGGTGAGGGTTAGGGTTGGGTTTAGGCTGAACATTAATGTGAGGGTGAGGGTTAAGGTTAGTGTGAGAGTAAAGGTTAGGGTTAGGGTGAGGTTGAGAGTGAGGGTTAGGGTTAGCGTTCGGGTGAGGGCTAGGGTTGGGTGAGTGTGAGGGTTAGGGTGAGGGTTTGGGTTAGGGTTAGGGTTAGGGTAAGTGTGAGGATTAGGGTTAGTTTTAGCATTAGAGTTAGGGTGAGGGTAAGGGTTAGAGTGAGGTTTAGGTCGAGGGTGAGGTTTAGGATTAGCGTTAGTTTTAGGTTGAGGGTTAACCTGAAGGTTAGGGTTTGGGTTAGGATGAGGTTGACGGTGAGGGTTAGGGTTAGGGTTAGGGTGAGGGTTAGAGATAGGGTGAGGGCTGGGGTTAGAGTTAGGGTGAGGGTTAGGTTTAGGGTTAGGGTTAGGGTGAGGGTTAGGGTTAGGGTGAGGTTAAGGGTTAGGTTGAGGTTTAGGGTGAGGGTGAGTGTTAGGTTTAGCATTAGGGTTATGGTGAGTGTGAGTGTAAGTGGTGAGGGTGAGGGTAAGAGTTAGCGTTAAGGTTAGGCTGAGGGTGAGGTTGAGGCTGAGGGTTCCGGTTAGGGTGAGGGTTAGGGTGAGGGTCAGTGTGAGGTGTATGTTTAGGGTCAGGGTGAGGGTTAGGTTAGGATGAGGTTTAGGGTTAGGGTTAGGGTGTGTGTTAGGTTTAGGGTTAGAGTTAGGATGAGGGTGAGGTTAGGGTGAGTTGAGGGTTAGGGTGAGGCGTAGGTTTAGGGTTAGGGTGAGGTTTAGGTTAATGTGAGTGTTATGGTTAGGGTTAGCGTTAGGGTGAGGGTGAGGGTAAGGTTTAGGGTGAGGGTTAGGGTGAGAGAGAGGGTTAGGGTAAGGGTAAGGGTTAGGCTTACGGTTCGGGTGAGGCTGAGGGTTAGGTTAAGGGTGAGGGATGGGGTGATAGTGAGTTTTTGGGTGAGGGTGGGGGTTAGGTTTAGGGTTAGGGTGAGGGTTAGGGTTAGGATGAGTGTTAGGGTGAGCATGAGGGTTATGATTAGGTTAAGAGTGAGGATTAGGGTTAGGCTAAGGGTTAGGGTTAGGGTTATGGTGAGGCTGAGGAAGAGGCTAAGGTTTAGGTTTAGGGTTAGGTTTAGGGTTAGGCTTAGGGTGAGGATGAGGGTAAGGATGAGTTTTAGGGTGAGGGTTAGGGTGAGGTTTAGTGTTATTATGAAGTTGAGGGTGAGGTTGAGGTTTAGGGTGAGGGTGAGGGTGAGAGTGAGGGTGAAGGTAATGATGTGTGTGAGGGTTAGGGTTAGGGTGATCGTTAGGGTGACTGTGAGGATTAGTTTAAGTGATAGGTTTAGCGTTAGGTTTAGCGTTCCAGTGAGGGTTAGTGTTAGGGTTAGCGTTAGGGTGAGGGTTACGTTTAGGGTTAGGGTGAGTGTTAGAGTGAGGGTTAGGGTGAGAGTAAGGGTTAGGTTGAGGGTGAGGGTGAGAGTGAGTGTTAGGGTTAGTGTTCAGGTGAAGGCTAGGGTTGGGTGCGGTGAGGGTGAGGGTTAGGTTTAGGGTTTGGGTTAGGGTAAGTGTGAGGTTTAGGGTTAGTTTTAGCATTAGATTTAGGGTGAGGGTAAGGGTTAGGGTAAAGTTTAGGTTGAGGGTGAGGTTTAGGGTTAGGGTTAGTGTTAGAGTGAGGGTTAAGTTGAAGGTGAGGGTTTGGGTTAGGGTGAGGTTGATGGAGAGGGTTAGGGTTTGTGTTAGGGTGAGGTTTAGGGATAGGGTGAAGATTAGGGTTAGGGTTAGAGTGAGGGTTAGGTTTAGGGTTAGGGTGAGGCTGAGGAAGAGGCTTGGGGTGAGCGTAAGGGTTAGGTTGAGGGTTAGGGTGAGAGTGAGTGTTAGGTTTAACTTTAGGGTTATGGTGAGTGAGTGTAAGAGGTGAGGGTGAGAGTAAGATTTAGCGTTAAGGTTAGGCTGAGAGTGTGGGTGAGGCTGAGGGTTAGGGTTAGGGTTAGGTTTAGGGTTAGGGTTAGGGTTAGCGTGTGTGTTAGGTTTAGGGTTAGGGTTAGGATGAGTGTGAGGTTTAGGGGGAGGTGAGCGTTAGGGTGAGGGGTAGATTTAGGGTTAGGGTGAGGTTTAGGTTTAGTGTGAGGGTTATGGTTATGGTTAGCGATAGGTAAGGGTGGGGGTAAGGTTTAGGGTTAGGGTGAGAGTGAGAGTTAGGGTTAGGGTTAGGCTTGCGTTTAGGGTGTGGCTGAGGGTTAGGTTTAGGGTGAGGGATAGGGTGACAGTGAGTGTTAGCGTGAGGGGGGAGTTAGGTTTAGGATTAGGGTGAGGGTTAGGGTTAGGGTGATTGTTAGGGTTAGGGTTATGGTGAGGGTTAGGGTTAGTGAGAAGGTTAGGTTTAGAATTAGGCTTAGGTTGAGGTTAATGGTTAGGGTGAGGTTTAGGGTGAGGGTGAGGGTTAGGGTTAGGTTTAGGGTGAGGGTTAGGGTGAGGGTGAGGGTGAGGGTTAGGGTTAGTATTAGGGTTAGGGGGAGGGCTTGCCCGAGGGCGAGGGTTAGAGTGTGGGTGAGAGTGAGGGTGAGGGTTTAGGTAGGTAAGGGTTAGGTAGTTAGGTTAGGGTTAGGGATAGGGTGAGGATTAGGATGAAGGTGTGGGTTAGGGTGAGGGTGAGGTTTAGGGTGAGGGTTAGGATTATGGTTAGCGTGAGGGTTAAGTTTAGGGTGATGTTTAGGGTGAGGGTGAGGGTTGGGTGAGGGTTCGGGTGAGGGTTCAGGTTACGGTGTGGGTGAGGGTTCAGTTTAGGGTTAGAGTTAGGGTGACAGTAAGGATTAGTGTGAGGGTGAGGGTTAGAGTTTTGGTTAGGGTGACGGTTAGGGTTAGGGTGAGGTGTAGGGTTAGGGTTATGGTGAGAGTTAGGGTTATTTTGAAGGTTAGGGTTAGAGTTAGGGTTAGGCTTAGTGTGAGGATAATGGTTAGGGTGAGGGTTAGGATGAGGGTGAGGGTTAGGGTTAGTGTTAGGTTTAGGGTGAGTGTGAGGGTTACGGTTAGGGTTAGGGCTAGGGTGAGTTTGAGGGTTAGGATTATGGTTAGGGTGCGGGTGAGGGTTAGGATAAGGGTTAGGGTTAGGTTTAGGGTTAAGGTGAGAGTGAGGCTGAGGATTAGGATTAGTTTTAGGGTTAGTGTGAGGGTGATGGTGAGGCTTAGGTTTAGGATTAGGGTTAGGTTTAGGGTTAGGCTTAGGGTGAGGGTGAGGGTAAGGGTGAGTTTTAGGGTGAGGGTGAGAGTGAGGGTTAGGGTGAGGTTTAGTGTTAGTGTGAAGTTTAGGGTGAGGTTGAGGTTTAAGGTGAGGGTGAGGGTTCGGTTTAGGGTGAAGGTAAGGGTGTGTGTGAGTGTTAGGGTTAGGGTGAAGGTGAGGGTTAGTGTAAGCGTTAGGTTTAGAGTTAGGTTTAGTGTTGCCATGAGGGTTAGGGTTAGGGTTAGCCTTAGGGTGAGGGTTAGGGTTAGGGTTAGGGTGAGCGTTACATTTAGGCTTAGGGTGAGTATTGGAGTGAGGGTCAGGGTTAGGGTTTGGGTGAGAGTAAGGGTTAGGGTGAGGGCGAGAGTGAGGGTTAGGGTTAGCTTTCGGGTGAGGGCTAGGGTTGGGTGAGGGTGAGGGTTAGGGTGAGGAGTAGGGTTAGGGTTAGGGTTAGGGTAAGTGTGAGGATTAGAGTTAGGTTTAGCTTTAGAGTTATGGTGAGGGTAAGGGTTAGAGTGAGGTTTAGGTTGAGGGTGAGGTTTAGGGTTAGAGTTAGTGTTAGGGTGAGAGTTAAGGTGAAGGTTAGGGTTTGGGTTAGGGTGAAGTTGACGCTGAGGGTTAGGGTTAGTGTTAGGGTGAGTCATAGAGTGAGGGATAGGGTTACCGTTAGGGTGAGGGAAAGGGTTAGGGTGAGGGTTTGGGTGAGAGGGAAGTTTAGGGCTAGCATGAGTGTTATTGTTAGTGTTAGGGTGAGGGTTAGGGTTAGGGTTATGTTTTGGGTGAGGGTGAGGGTTAGGGTTAGGGTTAGGGTGAGGGTTAAAGTGAGGGTTAGGGTTATGGTTAGGATTAGATTTAGGGTTAGGGTTAGGCTGAGGGTGAGGGTTATGGTTATGGTTAGGGTTAGGGTTAGGGTGAGTGCTTGGAGGAGGGCGAGGGGTTTCGGTGAGTGTGAGGGGGAGGGGGATGGTTAGGGTTAGGGTGATGGTTAGGTTTAGGTTTAGGGTGAGGGTTACAGTTAGGGTGATGTTTAGGGTGAGGGTGAGTATTGGGTGAGGGTGAAGGTTCGGGTGAGGGTGAAGGTTAAGTTGTGGGTGAGGTTAGGGTTAAGTTGAGGGTTAGAGTGATGGTGAGGGTTAGGGTGAGGGTCAGGGGTAGGGGTAGGGTTAGCGTGAGGTTTAGTGTTAGTGAGAGGGTTAGGGTGAGTGGTAGTGTTAGGGTTAGTGTGAGGGTTAGGTTTAGTGTGAGGGTTACAGTTAAGGTTAGTATTAGGGATAGTGTGAGAATAAGGGTTAGGGTGAGGGTTAGGGAAAGGGTGAGGGTGAGAGTTAGCGTTATCTTTAGGGGGAGGGTTAGGGTTAGGGTTAGGGTTAGGTTCAGGGTAACGGTGAGGATGAGGGTAAGAGTTAGTGTTAGAGTTAGGTTTAGGGTTAGGGTGAGGGTTAGGGTTAGGGTGAGGGTGAGGGTGAGGTTTAGGATTAGGATTAGGGTTAGGGTAAGGGTGAGGATGAGGGTTAAGTTTAGGATTAGGGTTAGGTTTAGGGTTAGGCTTAGGGTGAGGGTGAGGGAGAGGGTAAGGGTTAGGGTTAAGGTGAGGGTGAGAGTAAGGTTTAGGGTTAGTTTGAGGGTTAAGTTTAAGGTTAGAGTTAGGGTTAGGGTTTGAGGTAGGGTGAGGGTGAGGGTGAGGGTTAGGGTTAGGGTCAAGATTAGGGTTAGGGATAGGGGTAGGGTGAGGGTGAGCATGAGGGTTAGGTTTAGGGTGAGAATTAGGGTGAGGGTTAGAGTTAGGATTAGGGTTAGGGTTAGGCTGAGGATGAGGGTGAGAGTAAGGTTGAGGGTTAGTGTTAGAGTGAGGGTTAGGGTTAGGGCAAGGGGTAGGGTGAGGGTAAGGGTAAAGGTGAGGGTGAAGGTTAGGGTGAAGGTGAGGGTTAGCATGAGGGTGAGGGTTAAGGTGAGGGTTAGGATGAGGGTTGGGGATAGGGTTAGGATTAGGGTGAGGGTTAGGTTGAGGGTTAGGGTTAGGATTAGGTTTAGGTTGATGTCTAGGGTCAGGGTGAGGGTTAGGGTTACGGTTAGGGTGAGGTTGAGGGTTAGGTTTAGGGTTAGGTTGAGGGTTAGAGTGAGGAGTAGGTGTACGGTTAGTGTGAGGGTAAGGTTTAGGTTGTGGTTTAGGGTGAGAGTGAGGGTTATGGTTAGCGTGAGTGTTATGGTGAGTTTTAGTGTGAGGGTTTGGGTCAGGGTTAGGGTAACGGTTTGTTTGAGGCTGACGGTTAGGGTTGGGGTTAAGGTTAGGGTTAGGGTAAGGCTGAGGGTGAGGGTTTGGGTGAGGGTGAGGGTTACGGTTAGGATTAGGTTTAGGGTGAGTGCTTGCGTGAGGGCTAGGTTTAGGGTCAGGGTGAGGGTTTCGGTAGGTAAGGGTTAGGGTTAGGGATAGGGTGAGCATTAGGGTCAAGTTGAGGGTAAAGGTGAGGGCGAGGGTTAGGGTGAGGGTAAAGAATAGGGTTAGGGTGAGGGTTAAGTTTGGGGTGATGTTTAGGGTGAGGGTGAGCTTTGGGTGAGGGTGAGGGTGAGGGTGAAAGTTATGGTGTGGGTGATTGTTAGGTTTAGGGTGAGGGTTAGGGTGACAGTGAGTGTTAGGGTGAGGGTGGGGGTTAGGTTTAGGGTTAGGGTGAGGGTTAGTGTAAGGGTGAGTGTTAGGGTGAGGGGTAGGGTTAGGGTTATGGTGTGGGTTAGGGTTAGTGTGAGGGTTAGGGTTAGAGTTAGGGTTAGGGTTAGTGTGAGGATAAGGGTTAGTGTGATGGTTAGGGTGAGGGTGAGGGTTATGGTTAGGTTTAGGGTGAGGGTGAGCATGAGGGTTAGGATTAGGGTTAGGGTTAGGATAAGGGTTAGGGTTAGGGTTAGGGGGAGGGGGAGGGAGAGGCTAAGGTTTAGGATTAGGATTAGTTTTAGTGTTAGGCTTAGGGTGTAGGTGAGCATATGGGTGAGATTTAGGGTGAGTGTGAGAGTTAGGGTTAGGGTTAGGGTGAGGCTTAGGGTTAGTGTGATGTTTAGGGTGAGGTTGAGGTTTAGGGTGAGGGTGAGTGTTCGTGTGAGGGTGAGGGTTAGGGTGTGGGTGAGGGTAAGGTTTAAGTTGAGGGTTAGGGTGACAGTGAGGGTGAGGGGTAGGGTGAGCGGTAGGGTTAGGGTTATGGTGAGGGTTATGGTTAGTGTGAGTGTTAGGTTTAGAATTAGGCTTAGGGTGAGGTTGAGGGTAACGGTGAGGTTTAGGGTGAGGATGAGGGTTAGGGTTATGTTTAGGGTGAGGGTTAGTTTAAGAGTTAGGGTGAGTGTTACGGTTAGGATTTGCGTTGGGGGAGGTCTTGTGCGACGGCGAGGGTTAGCGTGAGGGTGAGGGTTTAGTTCGGTAAGGGTTAGGTAGGTAGGTTAGGGTTAGGGATAAGGTGAAGATTAGGGTGAAGGTGAGGGTTAGGGTGAGGTTGAGGGTTAGTGTGAGAGTTAGGATTAGGGTTAGGATGAGGGTTAAGGTTAGGGTGATGTTTAGGGTGAGGGTGAGGGTTGGGTGAGGGTGAGTGTTCAGGTGAGGGTTCGGGATAGGGTGTGGGTGAGGGTTAGGTTTAGGGTGAGGGTTAGGGTGACAATGAGGATTAGGGTGAGGATGAGGGTTAGGATTAGGTTTAGGCTGAGGGTTAGGGTGAAGGTTAGGGTTAGGGTGAGTGTTAGGGTGAGTGGTAGGGTTAGGGTTATGGTGAGGGTTAGGGTTTTTGTGAGGGTTAGGGTTAGAGTTAGGGTTAGGGTTAGTGTGAGGATAATAGTTAGGGTGAGGGTTAGGATGAGGGTGAGGGTTAGGGTTAGCGTTAGGTTTAGGGTGCGGTTGAGGGTTACGGTAAGGGTTAGGGTTAGGGTGGGTGTGAGCATTAGAATTAGGGTTAGGGTGAGGGTTAGGGTTAGGCAAAGGGTTAGGGTTAGGTTTAGGGTTAATTTGAGGGTGAGGCTGAGTGTTAGGATTAGGGTTATGGTGAGAGTTAGGGTTAGGGTTAGGGCTAGGGTTAGGCTTATGGTTAGGGTGAGGCTGAGGGCTAGGTTTAGGGTTAGGGTGAGGGTGAGGGTGAGCGTTAGGGTTAGGATTAGGGTGAGGGTTATGGTTAGGGTGAGGGTTAGGTGTAGGGTGAGGGTGAGGGTGAGTGTGAGTGTTAGGGTTAGGTTTAGGGTTAGGCTGAGGGTGAGGGTGAGAGTGAGGGTTAGGGTTACTGTTAGGGTGAGTGTTATGGTTAGCGTGAGGGATTGGTTGAGGGTGAATGTTAAGGTTAGGTTTAGGGTTAGGATTAGTTTGAGGGCTAGGGTGATGTGGAGGGTTAGGGTTAGCATTAGGGTTAGGGTGAGGGTTAGGGTTAGGGTTAGGGTGAAGGTTAGTGTGAGTGGTAACGCTAGGGTTAGTGTGAGGGTTAGGTTTAGTGTGAGAGTTAGGGTTAGGGTTATAGTTAGGGTGAGGTTAATTGTTAGGGTGACGGTTAGGGTGAGAGTGAGGGTTAGGGTTTTGTGAGTGTTAGACTGAGGGTGAGTGTAAGGGTTAGGATTAGGGTTAGGTTATTGTGAGGGTGAGGGTTAGGGTTAGGGTTAGGGTTATAGTTAGGGTGAGGGTGAGGGTGTGGATTAGGGTTAGGATTAGGGTTAGACTGAGGTTGAGCTTGAGCGTGATGTTTAGGGTTAGGGTTAGCGTTAGGGTTAGGGTGAGGTTTAGGTTTAGAGTTAGGGTTAGCGTTAGTGTGAGGAGTAGGTTTAGAGTAAGGGTGAGGGTTAGGGTTAGTGTGCGTGTTAGGGTTAGGTTTAGGCTGAGGGTAAGGTTTAGGGTGAGGGTGAGGATTAGGGGTAGGGTTAGGGTTAGGGTGAAGGTTAGGTTGAGGGTAAGAATTTGGGTTAGGGTTACGGTGATGGTTAGCTTGAGGTTTAGGCTTAGGTTGAGGGTTAGTGAGAGGTTTAGGTTAATGGTAAGGGTTAGGATGATGGTTAGGCTGAGGGTGAGTGTCAGTGTTACAGTTAGTTTTAGGACTAGGTTGAGGGCGAGTGTGAGATTTAGGGTTAGGGTTAGGTTGAGGGTTAAATTTAGGGTGAGTGTTAGGGTTAGGGTTTCCGTTATGGTGAGGGTGAGGGTGAGGGTCAGGGTTAGGGTGAGGGTTAGAGTTAGGATTAGGTTTATGGTTAGGGTTAGTCAGAGGGTGAGTTTGAGAGTTAGGGTTAGGTTTAGGTTGAGGGTTAAGTTTAGGGTGAAGGTTAAGATTAGGGTTAGGGACAGGGTGAGGGAGGGTGAGGGTGAGGGTGAGGGTTAGGTTTAGGGTGAGAATTAGGGTGAGGGTTAGAGTTAGGATTAGGGTTAGGTTTAGGGTTAGGCTGAGGATGAGGGTGAGATTAAGGTTGAGTGTTACTCTTAGTGTTAGGGTGAGGGTTAGGGTTAGGGTGAGGGGTAGGTTGAGGGTGAGGGTGAAGGTGAGGGTGAGGGTTAGTTTGAGGGTGAGGGTTAGGGTGAGGATGAGGGTTAGGGTGAGGGTGAGGGTTTAAGGTCAGGGTTAGGGTGAGGGATAGTGTTAGGGTTAGGGTTAGGTTTAGTTTGAGGATTAGGGTTATGGTTAGCTTTAGAGTTTGGGTGAGGGTAAATGTTACAGTGAGGTTTACGGTGAGGGTGAGGTTTAGGGTTAGCGTTAGGGTTAGTTTGAGGCTAAATGTTAGGGTGAGGTTTATGGTGAGGGTGAGGTTTAGGGTTAGCATTAGGGTTAGGGTGAGGGTTAAGGTGAAGGATAAGGTTTGGGTTAGGGTGAGGTTGAGGATGAGGGTTAGGGTTAGGGATAGGATGAGGGTTAAGGATAGTGTTAGGCTTAGGGTTAGGGCTAGGGTGAGGGTTAAGTTTAGGGTTAGGGTGAGGGGTAGAGTGAGGGGTAGGTGTAGGTTTAGGTTGAGGGTAAGGGTTAGGTTGTGGGTTAGGGTGAGAGTGAGGGTTATGCTTAGCGTGAGTGTTATGGTGAGTGTTATTGTTAGGGTTAGGTTCAGGGTTAGGGTAACGGATAGGGTGAGGCTGACAGTTAGGTTTAGGGTTAGGGTGAGGGTTAGGGTGAGTTTGCAGGTGAGGGTTTGGGTTAGGATTAAGGTTAGGGTTAGGGTAAGGCTGAGGGTGAGGGTTTGGGTGAGGATGAGGGTTACGGGTAGGATTAGGGTTAGGGTAATGGCTTGCTTGAGGGCGAGGGTTAGGGTGAGGGTGAGGGTGAGGTTGAGGGTTTCGGTTGGTAAGGGTTAGGGTTAGGGATAGGGTGAGGATTAGAGGGAAGTTGAGGATTAGGATGAATATGAGGGTTAGGGTGAGGGTTAGGATTAGGGTTAGGGTGAGGGTTAAGTTTAGGGTAATGTTTAGCGTGATGGTGAGGGTTGGGTGAGGGTGAGGTTTAGGGTGAGGGTGAGGGTTAAGGTGTGGGTGAGCGTTAGGTTTAGGGTGAGGGTTAGGGTGTCGGTGAGTGTTAGGGTGAGGGTGGGGGTTAGGTTTAGGTTCAGGGTGAGGGTTAGTGTTAGGGTGAGTGTTAGGGTGAGGGTTAGGGTTAGGGTTATGTTGTGGGTTAGGGTTAGTGTGAGGGTTAGGGTTAGAGTTAGGGTTAGCGTTAGTGTGAGGTTAATGGTTAGGGTGATGGTTATGGTGAGGGTGAGGGTTAGGGTTAGCCTTAGGTTTAGGGTGAGGGAGAGGGTTATGGTTAGGGTTAGGGTTAGGGTGAGCTTAAGATTAGTGTTAGGGTGAGGGTTAGGGTTAGGCTAAGGCTTACAGTTAGGCTTAGTGGGAGGGGGAGGGAGAGGCTAAGGTTTAGGATTAGGGTTAGGTTTAGGGTTGGGCTTAGGGTGAAGGTGAATGTAAGGGTGAATTTTAACGTGAGTGTGAGGGTTAGGGTTATGGTGAGGGTGATGCTTAAGGTTAGTGTGATGTTAGGGTGAGGTTGAGGTTTAGGGTGAGGGTGAGTGATCGTGTGAGGGTGAGGGTTAGTGTGTGGGTGAGGGTAAAGTTTAGGGTGAGGGTTAGGGTGACACTGAGGGTTAGGGTGAGCGTGCAGGTTAGGGCTAGGGTTAGGTTGCGGGTTAGTTTGAGGGTTAGGGTTAGGGTGAGGGGTAGAGTGAGTGGTAGGTTTAGGGTTATGGTGAGGGTTATGGTTAGTGTGAGAGTTAGGGTTAGAATTAGGCTTTGTTTGAGGTTGAGGGTATGGGTGAGGTTTAGGGTGAGGATGAGGGTTAGGATTAGGTTTAGGGTGAGGATTAAGGTGAAGGTGAGGGTTAGGGTTTGGGGAGAGTAAGGGTTAGGGTGAGGGTGAGTTTGAGAGTGAGGGTGAGGGTTAGTGTGAGGTGTATGTTTAGGGTCAGGGTAAGGGTTAGGGTTAGGGTGAGGTTTAGGGTTATGGTTAGGGTGAGGGTGTGTGTTAGGTTTAGGGTTTGGGTTAGGATGAGGGTGAGGTTTAGGGTGAGGTGAGGATTAGGGTGAGGGGAAGGTTTAAGGTTAGGTTGAGGTTTAGATTAATGTGAGGGTTATGGTTAGGGTTAGCTTTAGGGTGAGGGTGAGTGTAAGGGTTAGGGTGAGGGTTAGGGTGAGAGAGAGGGTTAGGGTAAGGGTAAGGGTTAGGCTTACGGTTCGGGTGAGCCTGAGGGATAGGGTGATAGTGAGTTTAAGGGTGAGGTTGGGGGTTAGGTTTAAGTTTAGTGTGAGGGTTTGGGTTAGGGTGAGTGTTAGGGTGAGGGGTAGGTTTAGAGATATGGTGAGGGTTAGGGTTAGTGTGATGGTTAGGGTTAGAGTTAGAGTTAGGTTTAGTGTGAGGTTAAGGGTTAGGGTGATGTTTAGGGTGAGGGTGAGGGTTAGGTTTAGGGTGAGGGTGAGGGTTATGGTTACGGTTAGTGTTAGGGTGAGCATGAGGGTTATGATTAGGTTAAGAGTGAGGATTAGGGTTAGGCTAAGGGTTAGGGTTAGGGTTAGGGTGAGGCTGAGGAAGAGGCTAAGGTTTAGGATTAGGGTTTTGTTCAGGGTTAGGCTTAGGGTGAAGGTGAGGGTAAGGGTGAGTTTTAGGGTAATTGTGAGTGTTAGGGTTAGGGTTAGGGTGAGGCTTAGGGTTAGTGTGATGTTTAGGGTGAGGTTGAGGTTTAGAGTGAGGGTAAGTGTTCATGTGAGGGTGAGGCTTAGGGTGTGGGTGAGGGTAAGGTTAGGGTGAGGGTTAGAGTGACAGTGAGGGTTAGGGTGAGGGTGAGGGTTAGGGTTAGTGTTAGGTTTAGGGTGCGGGTTAGGTTGAGAGTTAGGGTTAAGGTGAGGGGTTGGGTGTGGGTTAGTTTAGTGTTATGGTGAGGGTTATGGTTAGTGTGGAATTTAGGGTTAGAATTAGGCTTTGGTTGAGGTTGAGTATAAAGGTGAGGTTTAGGGTGAGGGTGAGGGTTAGGGTTAGGTTTTGGGTGAGGATTAGGGTGAGGGTGAGGGTGAGGGTTACAGTTAGTATTAGGGTTAGGGGGAGGGCTTGCGCGATGGCGAGTGTTAGGGAGAGGGTGAGGGTTTAGGTAGTTAAGGGTTAGGTAGTTAGGTTAGGGTTAGGGATAGGGTGAGGATTAGGTTGAAGGTGAGGGTTAGGGTGAGGGTGAGGGTTAGGGTGAGGGTTAGGATTAGGGTTAGAGTGAGAGTTAAGTTTAGGGTGATGTTTAGGGTGAGGGTGAGGGTTGGGTGAGGGTGAGTGTTCGGATGAGGGTTCGGGTTCGGGTGTGGGTGATGGTTAGGTTTAGGGTGAGGGTTAGGGTGACAGTGAGGATTAGAGTGAGGTTGAGGGTAAGGGTTAGGGTTAAGGTGAGGGTAAGGGTGAGGTTTAGTGTTAGTGTGAAATTTAGGGTGAGGTTGAGGTTTAGGGTGAGGGTGAGTGTTCGTGTGAGGGTGAAGGTAAGGATGTGTGTGAGGGTTATGGTTAGGGTGACGGTTAGGGTGACTGTGAGGATTAGTGTAAGTGTTAGGTTTAGGGTTAGGTTTAGCTTTCCAGTGAGGATTAGGGTTAGGGTTAGGGTGAGGGTTAGCGTTAGGGTTAGGGTGAGAGTAAGGGTTAGGGTGTGGGTGAGGGTAAGGTTTAGGGTGAGGGTTAGGGTGAGAGTGAGGGTTAGGGTGAGGGTGAGGGTGAGGGTTAGGGTTAGGGTGCGGGTTAGGTTGAGGCTTAGGGTTAGGGTGAGTGGTAGGGTGAGGGGCAGGGTTAGGGTTATGGTGAGGGTTATCGTTAGTGTGTAGGTTAGGGTTAGAATTAGGCTTAGGTTGTGGTTGAGGGTAAGGGTGAGGTTTAGGGTGAGGGTGAGGGTTAGGGTTAGGTTTAGGGTGAGGGTTATGGTGAGGGTGAGGGTGAGGGTTACGGTTAGTATTAGTGTTAGGGGGAGGGCTTGCGAGAGGGGGAGGGTTAGGGTGAGGGTGAGGGTTTATCTAGGTAAGGGTTAGGTAGTTAGGTTAGGCTTAGGCATAGGGTAACGATTAGGGTGAAGGTGAGGGTTAGGGTGAGGGTGAGGGTTAAGTTGAGGGTTAGGATTAGAGTTAGGGTGAAGTTTAAGGTTAGGGTGATGTTTAGGGTGAGGGTTAGGTTTGGGTGTGGGTGAGGGTTCGGGTTAGGGTGTGGGTGAGGGTTAGGTTTAGGGTGAGGGTTAGGGTGAGGTTGAGGGTTAGGGTTAGGGTTAGCGTGAGGGTTATGGTGAGGGTTAGGGTTAGGGTGAGAGTTAGGGTGAGGGGTAGGGTTAGGGTTATGGTGAGGTTTATGGTTATTTTGAGGGTTAGGGTTAGAGTTAGGGTTAGGGTTAGTGTGAGGATAATCGTTAGGGTGAGGATTAGGATGAGGGTGAGGGTTAGGGTTAGCGTTAGATTTAGGGTTAGGTTTAGGGTTACGGTTAGGGTTAGGGTTAGGTTGAGTGTGAGGGTTAGGATTAGGGTTAGGGTGAGGGTTAGGGTTAGGCTAAGGGTTAGGGTTAGGGTTAGGGTTATGGTCAGAGTGAGGCTGAGGATTAGGATTAGGGTTAGGGTTAGGTTGAGGGTGATGGTGAGGCTTAGGTTTATTATTACGGTTAGGTATAGGGTTAGGCTTAGGGTGAGGGTGAGGGTAAGGGTGAGTTTTAGGGTGAGGGTGAGAGTGAGGGTTAGGGTGAGGTTTAGTTTTAGTGTGAAGTTTAGGGTGAGGTTGAGTTTTAGGGTGTGCGTGAGGTTTCGGGTGAGGTGAAGGTAAGGATGTGTGTTAGGGTTATGGTTAGGGTGACTGTGAGGATTAGTGTAAGTGATAGGTTTAGGGTTCGGTTTAGCTTTCCCGTGAGGGTTAGGGTTAGGGTTAGCGTTAGGGTGAGGGTTAGGGTTACGGTTATGGTGAGGGTTACGTTTAGGGTTAGGGTGAGAGTTAGAGTGAGGGTTAGGTTTAGGGTTCGGTTGAGAGTAAGGGTTAGGGTGAGGGTGAGGGTGAGAGTGAGGGTTAGGGTTAGCATTCGGGTGAGGGATAGGGTTGGGTGAGGGTGAGGGTTAGGGTGAGGGTTAGGTTTAGGGTTAGGGTTAGGGTAAGTGTGATGATTAATGTTAGTTTTAGAGTTAGAATTAGGGTGAGGGTAAGGGTTAGGGTGAGGTTTATGTTGAGGGTGAGGTTTAGGGTTAGGGTTAATGTTAGGGTGAGGGTTAAAGTGAAGGTTAGGGTTTGTTTTAGGGTGAGGTTGAAGGAGAGGGTTAGGGTTTGGGTTAGGGTGAGGTTTAGAGATAGGGTAAGTGTTAGGGTTAGGGTTAGGGTGAGGGTTATGTTTAGGATTAGGGTGAGGGTGAGGGTTAGGGTTAGGGTGAGGGTCAGGGTTAGGTTGATGGTTAGGGTGAGGGTGAGTGTTAGGTTTAGCACTAGGGTTATGGTGAGTGTGAGTGTAAGAGGTGAGGGTGAGGGTAAGTGTTAGCGTTAAGGTTAGGCTGAGGGTGAGGGTGAGGCTGAGGTTTAGGGATAGGTTGAGGTTTAGGATTAGGACTAGGGTTAGAGTGTGTGTTATGTTTATGTTTAGGGTTAGGATGAGGGTGAGGGTTAGGGGGAGGTGAGGTTAGGGTGAGGGGTAGATTTGGGGTTAGGGTGAGATTTAGGTTTAGTGTGAGTGTTATGGTTAGGGTTAGCGATAGGGTGAGGATGAGGGTAACGTTTAGGGTTAGGGTGAGAGTTAGGGTTAGGGTTAGGCTTATGGTTATGGTGAGGCTGAGGGTTAGGTTAGGGTGAGGGATAGGGTGACAGTGAGTGTTAGGGTGAGGGTGGGGGTTAAGTTTAGGGTTAGGGTGAGGTTGAGGGTTAGGGTGAGTGTTATGGTGAGGGGTAGGGTTAGGGTTATGGTGAGGGTTAGGGTTAGTGTGAGGGTTAGGGTTAGAATTAGGCTTTGGTTGAGGTTGACAGTAACGGTGAGGTTTAGGGTGAGGGTGAGGGTTAGGGTTAGGTTTAGGGTGCGGGTTAGGGTGAGGGTGAGGGTGAGGGTTACGGTTAGGGTTAGGGTTAGAGTGAGCATGAGGGTTAGGATTAGTGTTATGGTGAGGGTTAGGACTATGCAAAGGTTTAGGTTTAGGGGGAGGGGAGGAAGAGGCTAAGGTTTAGGATTAGGGTTAGCTTTAGGGTTAGGCTTAGGGTGAAGGTGAGGGTAAGGGTAAGTTTTAGGGTGAGTGTGAGGGTTAGGGTTAGGGTTAGGGTGAGTCTTAGGGTTAGTGTGATATTTAGGGTGAGTTGGAGATTTAGGGTGAGGGTGAGTGTTTGTGTGAGGGTGAGGGTTAGTGTGTGGGTGAGGGTAAGGTTTATGGTGAGGGTTAGGGTGACAGTGAGGAGTAGGGTGAGGGTTAGGGTTAGGGTTTGGGTTAGGGTGCGGGTTATGTTAAGGCTTAGGGTTAGGGTGAGGAGTAGGGTGAGGTGTAGGGTTAGGGTTATGTTAAGGGTTATGGTTAGTGGAGCTTAGGGTTAGAATTAGGCTAAGGTTGTGGTTGAGGGTAAGAGTGAGGTTTAGGGTTAGGGTGAGGGTTAAGGTTAGGTTTAGGGTGAGGGTTATGGTGAGGGTGAGGGTGAGGGTTACCTTTAGTATTAGGTTTAGGGGGAGGGCTTGGGAGAGGGCGAGGGTTAGGGTGAGGGTGAGTGTTTAGGTAGGTAAGGGTTAGGTAGTTAGGTTAGCCTTAGGCATAGGGTGACGATTAGTGTGAAGGTGAGGGTTAGGGTGAGGGTGAGGTTTAGGGTTAGCATTAGGTTTAGGGTTAGGATTAGGGCTACGGTTAGGGTTAGGGTTAGGGTGAGTGTGAGTGTTAGGATTAGGGACAGGGTGAGGGTTAGGTTTAAGCTAAGGTTTAGAGTTCGGGTTAGGGTTAAGGTGAGGGTGAGGCAGAGGGTTAGGATTAGGGTTAGGGTTAGGGTGAGGGTGATGGTGAGGCTTAGGTTTAGTGTTAGGGTTAGGTTTAGCATTAGGCTTAGGGTGAGGGTGAGGGTTAGTGTTAGGGTGAGGTTTAGTGTTAGTGTGAAGTTGAGGGTGAGGTTGAGGTTTAGGGTGAGGGTGAGGGTGAGGGTGAGGGTGAAGGTAAGGATGTGTGTGAGGGTTATGGTTAGGGTGACGGTTAGGGTGACTGTGAGGATTACTGTAAGTGTTAGGTTTAGTGTTAGGTTTAGCTTTCCAGTGAGGTTTAGTGTTAGGGTAGCGTTAGGGTGAGGGTTATGGTTAGGGTTAGGGTGAGGGTTACGTTTAGGGTTAAGTTGAGAGTTAGAGTGAGGGTTAGGTTTAGGGTTAGGGTGAGAGTAAGGGTTAGGGTAAGGGTGAGGGTGAGAGTGAGGGTTAGGGTTAGCTTTTGGGTGAGGGCTAGGGTTGGGTGAGGGTGAGGGTTAGGGTGAGGGTTAGGTTTAGGGTTAGGGTTAGGGTAAGTGTGAGGATTAATGTTACTTTTAGAGTTAGAATTAGGGTGAGGGTAAGGGTTAGGATTAGGGTTAGGGTGAGGGCTTTCGTGAGGGCGAGGATTAGGGTGAGGATGAGGGTGAGGCTGAGGGTTTTGGTAGGTAAGGGTTAGGATTAGGGATAGGGTGAGGATTAGGATGAAGTTGAGGATTAGGGTGAGGGTGAGGGTTAGGGTGAGGGTGAGGGTTAGGGTAAGGGTTAGGGTGAGGGTTGGAGATAGGGTTAGGGTTAGGGGGAGGGCTAGGTTGAGGGTGAGGGTTAGGGTTAGGGTGAAGGTTAGGGTGAGGGTTAGGTTGAGGTTGAGGGTTAGGGTTAGTGTGAGCATAAGGGTTAGTGTGAGGGTTACTGATAGGATTAGGTTTAGGGTGAAGCCTAGGGTGAGGGTGAGGGTTAGGGTTACTTTTAGGGTGAGGGTGAGGTTTAGGTTTAGGTTTAGGGTGAGGGTTAGAGTGAGGGGTAGGTGTAGGGTTAGGGTGAGGGTAAGGGTTAGGTTGTGGGTTAGGGTGAGAGTGAGGATTATGGTGAGTGTGAGTGTTATGGTGAGTGTTAGTGTGAGGGTTAGGGTCAGGTTTAGGGTAACAGATAGGGTGAGGCTGACGGTTAGGGTTAGCATTCCGGTGAGCGTTAGTGTGAGGGTGAGGGTGAGGGTTAGGGTTAGGATTAAGGTTAGGGTTAGGGTAAGGCTGAGGGTGCGGGTTTGGGTGAGGGTGAAGGTAACGGTTAGGATTAGGTTTAGGGTGAGGGCTTGTGTGAGGGCGAGGTTGAGGGTGAGGGTGAGGGTTAGGGTTTCGGTAGGTAAGGGTTAGGGTTAGGGATAGGGTGAGGATTAGGGTCATGTTGAGGGTTTGGGTGAGGGTGAGGGTTAGGGTGAGGGTTAGGAATAGGGTTAGGGTGAGGGTTAAGTTTCGGGTGATGTTTAGTGTGAGGGTGAGGGTTGGGTGAGGGTGAGGGTTCGGGTGAGGGTGAAAGATAGGGTTTGGTTTAGGGTGAGGGTTAGGGTGACAGTGAGTGTTAGGGTGAGGGTGGGGGTTAGGTTTAGAGTTAGGGTGAGGGTTAGTTTTAGGGTGTTAGGGTGAGGGGTAGGGTTAGGGTTATGGTATGTGTTAGGGTTAGTGTGAGGGTTAGTGTTAGCTTTAGGGTTAGTGTGAGGATAAGGGTTAGGTTTAGGGTTAAGCTTAGGGTGAGGGTGAGGGTAAGGGTGAGTTTTAGGGTGAGGGATAGGGTTAGGGTTTGGGTGAGGTTTAGGTTTAGTGTGAAGTTTAGGGTGAGTTTGAGGTTTAAGGTGAGGGTCAGGCTTCGGGTGAAGGTGAAGGTAAGGGTGTGTGTGAGGGTTACGGTTAGGGTGAGGGTTAGGTTGACGGTGAGGGTTAGTGTGTTAGGTTTCGGGTTAGGTTTAGCGTTCCAGTGAGGGTTAGGGTTAGAGTAAGCCTTAGGGTGAGGGTTAGGGTTAGGGTTAGGGTTAGGGTTACGTCTAGGGTTAGGGTGATAATTAGACTGAGGTTTAGCGTTAGGGTTAGGGTGAGAATAAGGGATAGAGTGAGGGTGAGGGTGAGAGTGGGGGTTAGGGTTAGCATTCAGATGAGGGCTTCGGTTGGGTGAGGGTGAGGGTTAGGGTGAGGGTTAGGTTTAGGTTTAGGGTTAGGGTACGTGTGAGAATTAGGGTTAGGTTTAGCATTGGAGTTAGGGTTAAGGTAAGGGTTATGGTGAGATTTAGGTTGAGGGTGAGGTTTAGGGTTAGCGTTAGTTTTAGTGTGAGGCTTAAGGTGAAGGGTAGGGTTTGGGTTAGGGTTAGGTTGACGGTGAGGTTTAGGGTTAGGGTTAGGGATAGGGTGAGGGTTAGGGTTAGGTTAGGGTGAGGGTTAGGTTTAGGGTTAGGGTGAGGGTGAGGGTTAGGCTTAGGGTGAGGGTAAGGGTTAGATTGAAGGTTAGGGTGAGGGTGAGTGTTAGGTTAAGCATTAGCGTTATGGTGAGTGTGAGTGTAAGAGGTGAGGGTGAGGGTAAGAGTTAGCGTTAACATTAGGCTGAGGGTGAGGGTGAGGCTGAGGGTTCGGGTTAGGGTGAGGGTTAGTGTGAGGTGTATATTTAGGGTCAGAGTGAGGGTTAGGGTTAGGGTGAGATTTAGACTTAGGGTTAGGGTTAGGGTGTGTCTTAGGTTTAGGGTTAGGGTTAGGATGAGGGTGAGGGTGAGTGTGAGGTGAGGGTTAGGGTGAGGGGTAGGTTTAGGGTTAGGGTGAGGTTTAGGTTTAGTGTGAGGGTTATGGTTATGGTTAGCGTTAGGGTGAGGGTGAGGGTAAGGGTTAGCGAAAGGCTTATGGTGAGAGTGAGGGTTAGGTTTAGGGTAAGGGTTAGGCTTACGGTTCGGGTGAGGCTGAAGGTTAGGTTTAGGGTGAGGGATAGGGTGACAGTGAGTTTTAGGGTGAGGGTGGGGGTTAGGTTTAGGGTTAGGGTGAGGGTTAGGGTTAGGGTGATTGTTACTGTGAGGGGTAGGGTTAGGGTTATGGTGAGGGTTAGGGTTAGTGTGAGGGTTAGGTTTAGAGTTAGGGTTAGGGTTAGTGTGAGGATAAGGGTTAGTGTGATGGTTAGGGTGAGGGTGAGGGTTAGGGTTTGCTTTAGGTTTAGGTTGACGTTGAAGGTTAAGGTTAGGGTTAGGGTTAGGCTGAGCATGAGGGTTAGGATTAGGGTTAGGGTGAGGGTTAGGGTTAGGCTAAGGGTTAGGATTAGGTTTAGGGGGAGAAGTAGGGATAGGCTAAGTTTTAGGATTAGGGTTAGGTTTAGGGTTAGGCTTAGGGTGAAGGTGAGGTAAAGGTGAGTTTTAGGGTGAGTGTGAGGGTTAGGGTTAGGGTTAGGGTGAGGCTTAGGGTTAGTGTGATGTTTAGGGTGAGGTGAGGTTTAGGGTGATGTTGAGTGTTCATGTGAGGGTGAGGGTTAGGGTGTGGGTGAGGGTAAGGTTTAGGGTGAGGGTTAGGGTGACAGTGAGGGTAAGCATGAGGGTGAGGGTTAGGGTTAGGGTTAGGGTGAGGGGTCGGGTGAGGGGTAGGGTTAGGGTTATGGTGAGGGTTATGGTTAGTGTGGAGGTTAGGGTTAGAATTAGGCTTAGATTGTGGTTGAGGGTAAGGGTGAGGTTTAGGGTGAGGGTGAGGGTTAGGGTTTGGTTTAGGGTGAGGGTTATGGTGAGGGTTACGTTTAGTATTAGGTTCAGGTGGACGGCTTGCGAGAGGGCGAGAGTTAGGGTGAGGGTGAGTGTTTAGGTAGGTAAGGGTTAGGTAGTCAGGTTAGCCTTAGGCATAGGGTGACGATTAGGGTGAAGGTGAGGATTAGTGTGAGGGTGAGGGTTAGGGTGAGGGTTAGGATTAGGGTTAGGGTGAGGCTTAAGGTTACAGTGATGTTTAAGGTGAGGGTAAGAGTTGGGTGAGGGTGAGGGTGAGGGTGAGGATTAGGGTTAGGTTGTGGTTGAGGGTTAGGTTTAGGGTGAGGGTTAGAGTGACAGTGAGGATTACTGTGAAGTTGAGGGTTAGGGTTAGAGTTAGGGTTAGAGTTAGAATGAGGATAATGGTTAGGGTGAGGGTTAAGATGAGGGTGAGGGATAGGGTTAGCATTAAGTTTTGTGTGAGGGTGAGGGTTACGGTTAGGGTTAGGTTTAGGGTGAGTGTGAGGGTTAGGATTAGAGATAGGGTGAGGGTTATGTTTTGGCTAAGGTTTAGAGTTAGGGTTAGGGTTAAGGTGAGGGTGAGGCTGATGGTTAGGATTAGGGTTAGGGTTAGGCTGAGGGTGATGGTGAGGCTTAGGTTTAGGATTAGGGTTAGGTTTAGGGTTAGGCTTAGGGTGAGGGTGAGGGTAAGGGTGAGTTTTAGGGTGAGTGTAAGGATAAGGTTTAGGGTGATGGTTAGGGTGAGGGTGAGGGTTAGGTTTAGGGTTAGGCTTAGGGTGAGGGTGAGGGTAAGGGTGAGTGGTAGGGTTAGGGTTACGGTGAGGGTTAGTTTTATTGTGAGGGTTAGGGTTAGAGTTAGGGTTAGGGTTAGTGTGAGGTAATGGTTAGGGTGAGGGATAGGATTAGGGTTAGGGTTAGGCTGAGGGTGATGGTGAGGCTTAGGTTTAGGATTAGGGTTAGGCTTAGGGTTAGGCTTAGGGTGAGGGTGAGGGTGAGGGTAAGGGTGAGTTTTTGGGTGAGGGTGAGGGTGAGAGTTAGGGTGAGTTTTTTTGTTAGTGTGAAGTTTAGGGTGAGGTTGAGGTTTAGGGTGAGGATGAGTTTTCGGGTGATGGTGAAAGTAAGAGTGTGTGAGGGTTAGGGTTAGGGTGACGGTTAGGGTGACGTTTAGGTTTAGTGTAAATGTTAGGTTTAGGGTTAGGTTTAGCGTTCCAGTGAGGGTTAGGGTTAGGTTTAGCATTAGGGTGAGGGTTAGGGTTAGGGTTAGGGTGAGGTTCACGTATAGGGTTAGGGTGAGGGTTAGAGTGAGGGTTAGGTTTAGGGTTAGGGTGAAAGTAAGGGTTAGGGTGAGGGTGAGAGTGAGGGTTAGGGTTAGCATTCGGGTGAGAGGCAAGGTTTGGGTGAGGGTGAGGGTTAGAATGAGGGTTAGGGTTCGTGTGAGGGTTTGGTTGAGTGTGAGGGTAAGGGTTATGGTGAGGGTTAGGATGAGTGTGAGGGTTAGGAGTAGGTTGAGGGTGAGGGTTATGGTGAGGTTTAGGGTTAGGGTTTGGGTTAGGGTGAGTTTTACAGTGAGTGTGAGGGTTAGGTTTAGGGTGAGGGTAAGGATTATGGTGAGGGTTAGGGTGAGGGTGAGTGTTAGGTTTAGCATTAGGGTTAGGGCTAGGGTGAGGGTTAGGGTGAGGGTTAGGATGAGGGTGAGGGTTAGAGTTATTGTTAGGTTTAGGGTGAGGGTGAGGGTTAGAGTTAGGGTTAGGTTAGGGTGAGGTTGAGGGTTAGGGTGAGGGTGAGGGTTAAGCGTTAGGATGAGGGTTAGGGTGAGGCTGAGGGTTAGGGTTAGAATTAGGGTTAAGGTGAGGTCTAGGGATAGGGTGAGGGTTAGGGTTAGGGTTAGGGTGAGTGTTAGGGTTAGGGTTACTCTTAGTGTGAGGGTTAGGGTTAGGTCTAGGGTGAGGGATAGGTTTAGGGTTAGGGTGAGGGTAAGGATTAGGGTGAGGTTGAGGGTCTGGGTCAGGGTTAGTGTTAGGGTTAGTGTTAGGGTGAGGGTGAAGGTGAAGGTTAGGTTTAGCGTGAGGGTGAGGGTGAGGTTTTGGGTGAGGGTGAGGGATACGGTTAGGATTAGGGTTAGGGTGAGGGCTTTCATGAGGGCGAGGATTAGGGTGAGGTTGAGGGTGAGGCTAAGGGTTTTGGTAGGTAAGGGTTAGGGTTAGGGATAGGGTGAGGATTAGGGTGAAGTTGAGGATTAGGATGAGGGTGAGGGTTAGTTTGAGGGTGAGGGTTAGGGTGAGGGTTAGGGTGAGGGTTGGGGATAGGGTTAGGGTAAGGGTGATGGCTAGGTTGAGGGTGAGGGTTATGGTTAGGGTGAGGGTTAGGTTGAGGTTGAGGGTTAGGGTTAGTGTGAGCATAAGGAGTAGTGTGAGGGTTAGGGTTAGGATTAGGTTTAGGGTGAGTTCTAGGTTGAGGGTGAGGGTTAGGGTTACGTTTAGGGTGAGGGTGAGGTTTAGGTTTAGGTTTAGGGTGAAGGGTAGAGTGAGGGGTAGGTGTAGGGTTAGGGGGAGGGTAAGGGTTAGGTTATGGGTTAGTGTGAGAGTGAGGGTTTTGGTGAGTGTGAGTGTTATGGTGAGTGTTAGTGTGAGGTTTAGGGTCAGGGTTAGGGTAATGGATAGGTTGAGGCTGACGGTTAGGGTTAGGTTTCGGGTGAGCGTTAGTGTGAGGGTGAGGGTGAGGGTTAGGATTAGGATTAAGGTTAGGGTTAGGGTAAGGCTGAGGGTGCGGGTTTGGGTGAGGGTGAGGGTAATGGTTAGGATTAGGTTTAGGGTAAGAGCTTGCGTGAGGGCGAGGGTTAGGGTGAGGGTGAGGGTGAGGGTTTCGGTAGGTAAGGGTTAGGGTTAGGGATAGGGTGAGGATTAGGGTCATGTTGAGGGTTTGGGTGAGGGTGACGGTTAAGGGTGAGGGTTAGGAATAGGGTTAGGGTGAGGGTTAAGTTTCGGGTGATATTTAGTGTGAGGGTGAGGCTTGGGTGAGGGTGAGAGTTGGGGTGAGGGTGAAAGATAGGGTGTGGGTGTGGGTTAGGTTTAGGGTGAGTGTTAGGGTGACAGTGAGTGTTAGGGTGAGGGTAGGGTTAGGTTTAGGGTTAGGGGAGGGTTAGTGTTAGGGTGTTAGGGTGAGGGGTAGGGTTAGGGTTATGGTGTGGGTTAGGGTTAGTGTGAGGGTTAGTGTTAGATTTAGGGTTAGTGTTAGTGTGAGGATAAGGGTTAGGGTGAGGGTTAGGGTGTGAGGGTGAGGGTTAGGCTTAGCGTTAGGTTTAGGTTGAGGGTGAGGTTTACGGTTAGGGTTAAGGTTAGGGTGAGCGTAAGGTTTAGGATTAGGGTTAGGGTGAGGGTTAGGTTTAGGCTAAGGGTTAGGGTTAGGTTTAGGGTTAATGTGAGGGTGAGGTTGAGCTTTAGGATTAGGGTTAGGGTTAGGGTGAGGGTGATGGTGAGGCTTAGGTTTAGGATTAGGGTTAGGTTTAGGGTTAAGCTCAGGGTGAGTGTGAGGGTAAGGGTGAGTTCTATGGTGAGGGTGAGGGTTACGGTTAGGGTGAGGTTTAGCTTTAGTGTGAAGTTTAGGGTGAGGTTGAGGTTTAAGGTGACGGTCAGGGTTCGGGTGAAGGTGAAGGTAAGGGTGTGGGTGTGGGTTAGGGTTAGGGTGAGGGTTAGGGTGACGGTGAGGGTTAGTGTGTTAGTTTTAGGATTAGGTTTAGCGTTCCAGTGAGGGTTAGGTTTAGGGTTAGCCTTAGGGTGAGGGTTAGGGTTAGGTTAGGGTGAGGGTTACGTTTAGGGTTTGGGTGAGAATTAGAGTGAGGTTTAGCGTTAGGGTTATGGTGAGAGTAAGGGTTATAGTGAGGGTGAGGGTGAGAGTGAGGGTTAGGGTTAGCGTTCGGATGAGGGCTTGGGTTGGGTGAGGGTGAGGGTTAGGGTGAGGGTTAGGTTTAGGGTTAGGGTTATGGTAATTGTGAGGATTAGGGTTAGGTTTAGCGTTAGAGTTAGGGTGAGCGTAAGGGTTAGGGTGAGGTTTAGGTTGAGGGTGAGGTTTAGGGTTAGCGTTAGTTTTAGGGTGAGGCTTAAGTTGAAGGTTAGGGTTTGGGTTAGGGTTAGGTTGACGGTGAGGGTTAGGGTTAGGGTTAGGGTGAGGGTTAGGTTTAGGGTTAGGGTGAAGGTGAGGGTTAGGGTTAGGGTGAGGGTAACGGTTAGGTTGAGGGTTAGGGTGAGTGTGAGTGTTAGGTTAAGCATTAGGGATAAGGTGAGTGTGAGTGTAAGAGGTGAAGGTGAGGGTAAGCGTTAGCGTTAATGTTAAGCTGAGGGTGAGGGTGAGGCTGAGGTTTAGGGTTATGGTGAGGGTTAGGGTGAGGGTTAGTGTGAGGTGTATGTTTAGGGTCAGGGTTAGGGTTAGGGTTAGGGTGAGGTTTAGAGTTAGGGTTACTCTTAGGGTGTGTGTTAGGTTTAGGGTTAGGGTTAGGATGAGGGTGAGGGTGAGGGTGAGGTGAGGGGTAGGGTGAGGGGTAGGGTTAAGGTTAGGGTGAGGTTTAGGTTTAGTGTGAGGGTTATGGTTATGGTTAGCGTTAGGGTGATCGTGAGGGTAAGGTTTAGCGTGAGGCTTATGGTGAGTGTGAGCGTTAGGGTTAGGGTAAGGGTTAGGCTTACGTTTCGGGTGAGGCTGAGGGTTAGGTTTAGGGTGAGGGATAGGGTGACAGTGAGTTTTAGGGTGAGGGTGGGGGTTAGGTTTAGTTTAGGGTGAGGGTTAGGGTTAGGGTGAGTGTTAGGGTGAGGGGTAGGGTTAGGGTTATGGTGAGGGTTAGGGTTAGTGTGAGGGTTAGTGTTAGAGTTAGGGTTAGGGTTAGTGTGAGGATAAGGGTTAAGGTGATGGTTAGGGTGAGGGTGAGGGTGAGGGTTTGTGTTAGGTTTAGGGTGATGTTGAAGGTTACGGTTAGGGTTAGGGTTAGGCTGAGCATGAGGGTTAGGATTAGGGTTAGGTTTAGGGTTAGGCTAAGGTTAGGGTTAGGTTTAGGGGGAGGAGGAGGAATAGGCTTAGGTTTAGGATTAGGGTTAGGTTTAGGTTTAGGCTTAGGGTGAAGGTGAGGGTAAAGGTGAGTTTTAGGGTGAGTGTGAGGGTTAGGGTTAGAATTAGGGTGAGGCTTAGGGTTAGTGTGATGTTTAGGGTGAGGTGAGGTTTAGGGTGAGGGCGAGTGTTCGTGTGATGATGAGGGTTAGGGTGTTGGTGAGAGTAAGGTTTAGGGTGATGGTTAGGATGACAGTGAGGGTGCGCATGAGGGTGAGGGTTGGGGTTAGGGTTAGGGTGCGTGTTAGGTTTAGGGTTAGGGTTAGGGTGAGGGGTCGGGTGAGGGGTAGGGTTAGGGTTATGGTGAGGGTTATGGTTAGTGTGGAGTTTGGGGTTAGAATTAGGCTTAGGTTGTGGTTGAGGGTAAGGGTGAGGTTTAGGGTGAGGGTTAGGGTTAGGTTTAGGGTGAGGGTTATGGTGAGGGTTACCGTTAGTATTAGGGTTAGGGGGAGGGCTTGCCAGAGGGCGAGGGTTAGGTTGAGGGTGAGTGTTTAGGTAGGTAAGGGTTAGGTAGTTAAGTTAGCCTTAGGCGTAGGGTAAGGATTAGGGTGAAGGTGAGGGTTAGGGTGAGGGTGAGGGTTAGGATTAGGTTTAGGGTGAGTGTTAGGTTTAGGCTAAGGTTTAGAGTCAGGGTTAGGGTTAAGGTGAAAGTGAGACCGAGGGTTAGGATTAGGTTTAGGGTTAGGGTGAGGGTAATGATGAGGGTTAGGTTTAGGATTTGGGTTAGGTTTAGGGTTAGGCTTAGGGTGAGGGTGAGGGTAAGGGTGAGTTTTAGAGTGAGGGTGATGGTGAGGGTGAGGGTTAGGTTGAGGTTTAGTGTTAGTGTGAAGTTTAGGGTGAGGTTGAGGTTTAGGGTTCGGGTTCGGGTTTGGCTGTGGGTGAAGGTAAGGGTGTGTGTGAGGGTTAGGGTTAGGGTGACCGTTAGGGTGACAGTGAGGGTTAGTGTCAGTGTTAGGTTTAGGGTTAGGTTTAGCGTTCCCGTGAGGTTTAGGGTTAGTTTTAGGATGAGGCTTTCATTTAGGGTTAGGGTGAGAGTTAGAGTGAGGGTTAGGGTTAGGGTTAGGGTGAGAGTAAGGGTTAGGGTGAAGGTCAGGGTGAGAGTGAGGGTTAGGGTTAGCTTTCGGGTGAGGGCTAGGTTTGGGTGAGGGTGTGAATTAGGGTGAGGGTTAGGGTTCGTGTGAGGATAAGGTTGAAGGTGAAGGTTAGGGTGAGGGTGAGGGTTAGGGTGAGGGTTAGGATTAGGGTTAGGGTGAGGGTTATGTTTATGGTGATGTTAAGTTGAGGGTGAGGGTTGGGTGAGGGTGAAGGTTCGGGTGAGGGTTCGGTTAAGGTGTGGGTGAGGGTTAGGTTTAGGGTGTGGGTTAGGGTGACAGTGAGGATTAGTGTGAGGTTGAGGGTTAGGTTTAGGGTTAGGGTGAGGATTAGGTTTAGGGTGAGGGTTAGGGTAAGGTGTAGCGTTAGGGTTATGGTGAGGGTTAGGGTTATTGTGAGGGTTAGGGTTAGATTTAGGGTTAGGGTTAGTGTGAAGATAATGGTTAGGGTGAGGGTTAGGATGAGGGTGAGGTTTAGGGTTAGTGTTAGGTTTAGGGTGAGGGTGAGGTTTCCAGTTAGGGTTAGGTTTAGGGTGAGTTTGAGGGTTAGGATTAGCGATAGGGTGAGGGTTAGGTTTAGGCTAAGGTTTAGAGTTAGGGTTAGGGTTAAGTTGAGGGTGAGGCTGAGGGTTAAGATTAGGGTTAGGGTTAGGCTGAGGGTGATGGTGAGGCTTAGGTTTAGGATTAGGGTTAGGTTTAGGGTTAGGCTTAGGGTGAGGGTGAGGGAAAGGGTGAGTTTTAGGGTGAGGGTGAGGGTGAGAATTAGGGTGAGGTTTAGTGTTAGTGTGAAGTTTAGGGTGAGGTTGAGGTTTAGGGTGAGGATGAGTTTTCGGGTGAGGGTGAAAGTAAGGGTGTGTGTGAGGGTTAGGGTTATGGTGACGGTAAGGTGATGTTGAGGTTTAGTGTAAATGTTAGGTTTTGGGTTAGGTTTAGCGTTCCAGTGAGGGTTAGAGTTACGGTTAGCATTAGGTTGAAGGTTAGGGATAAGGTTAGGGTGAGGTTCACGTTTAGGGTTAGGGTGAGAGTTAGAGTGAGGGTCAGGGTTAGGGTTAGGGTGAGAGTAAGGGTTAGGGTGAGGGTGAGCGTGAGGGTTAGGGTTAGCATTCGGGTGAGAGGCAAGGTTTGGGTGAGGGTTAGGGTTAGAATGAGGGTTAGGATTCGTGTGAGGGTTTGGTTGAGTGTGAGGGTAAGGGTTAGGGTGAGGATTAGGATGAGTGTGAGGGTTAGGGGTAGGGTTAGGGTGAGGGTTATGGTGAGGTTCAGGGTTAGGGTTTGGGTTAGGGTGAGTTTTACAGTGAGTGTGAGGGTTAGGTTTAGGGTGAGGGTAAGGATTATGGTGAGGGTTAGAGTGAGGGTTAGTGTTAGGTTTAGCATTAGGTTTAGGGTTAGGGTGAGGGTTACGGTGAGGGTTAGGGTTAGAGTGAGGGCTAGGGTGAGGGTGAGGGTTAGGTTTAGGGTTAGGAATAGGGTAAGGATTAGTGTTATGGTTAGGGTTAGGGTGAGCATTAGCCTGAGGGTTAGGGTTAGGGGTAGGGTGAGGGTAATCGTTAGGGTGAGGGAGAGTTTTAGGGTTAGCATTAGGGTTAAGGTGATGGTTAAGTTTAGAGTTAGGTTTATGTCTAGATTGAGAGCTAGGGTGAGGGTGAGGGTGAGTGTTCGGGTTATGATTAGAGTTAGGGTTAATCTGAGGGTGAGGGTTAGGGTGAGGTTGAGGGTTAGTGTTAGGGTTAGGGTGAGGGTTTGGGTTAGGATTAGGGTGAGGTTTACCGTTATCATTAGGGTTAGGTTTAGTTTGAGGATTAGAGTTATGGTTAGCTTTAGAGTTATGGTGAGTGTAAATTTTTGTGTGAGGTTTACAGTGAGGGTGAGGGTTAGGGCTAGGGTGACGGTTAGGGTGACTGTGAGGGTTAGTGTGTTAGGTTTAGGGTTAGGTTTAGCGTTCCCGTGAGGGTTAGGATTAGGGTTAGCGTTACGCTGAGGGTTAGGGTTAGGGTTAGGGTGAGAGTAAGGGTTAGGTTGATGGTGAGGGTGAGAGTGAGGGTTAGGATTAGCGTTCGGGTGAGGGCTAGGGTAGGGTGAGGGTGAGGGTTAGGGTGAGGGTTAGGTTTAGGGTTACGTTAGGGTAAGTCTGAGGATTCGGGTTAGGTTTAGCGTTAGATTTAGGGTGAGTGTAAGGGTTAGGGTGAAGTTTAGGTTGAGGCTGAGGTGTAGGGTTAGCGTTAGTGCTAGGGTGAGGGTTAAGGTGAAATTTAGGGTTTGGGATAGGGTGAGGTTGACGGTAAGGTTTAGGGAAAGTGTGAGGGTTAGGGTTAGGATTAGGGTGAGGGTGAGGGTTTGGGTTAGGGTGAGGGTGAGTGTTAGGTTGAGGGTTAGGGTGAGGGTGAGTGTTAGGTTTAGCATTAGGGATATGGTGAGTGTGAGTGTAAGAGGTCAGGGTGAGGGTAAGAGTTAGCTTTAAGGTTAGTCCGAGGGTGAGGGTGAGGCTGAGGATTAGGGTTAGGGGGAGGGGGAGGGGGAGGGTTAGTGTGAGGTGTATGTTTAGGGTCAGGGTAGGGGTTAGGGTTAGGGTGAGGTTTAGGGTTAAGGTTAGGGTTAGGGTGTGTGTTAGGTTTAGGGATAGGGTTAGGATTAGCTGAGGGTTAGGTTTAGTGCGAGCGTTATGTTTAGGGTTAGCGTTAGGGTGAGGGTGAGGGTAAATATTAGCATGAGTGTTAGGGTGGGAGTGAGGGTTAGGGTTAGGGTTAGTGTTAGGCTTACTGTTAGGGTGAGGCTGAGGGTTAGGTTTAGATTGAGGGATAGGGTGAGAGTGAGTGTTAGGGTGAGGGTGGGGGTTAGGTTTAGGGTTAGGGGCAGGGTTAGGTTTAGGGTCAGTGTTAGGTTGAGGGCTAGGTTTAGGGTTATGGTGAGGGTTAGGGTTAGTGTGAGGGTTAGGGTTAGAATTAGGCTTAGGTTGAGGTTGAGGGTAAATGTCAGGTTAGGGTTATGTTGAGGGTTAAGGTTAGGTTTACGGTGAGGGGTGAGGGTGAGGGTGAGGGTTATGGTTAATATTACGTTTAGGGGGAGGGCTTGTGCGAGGGCGAGGGTTATGGTGAGTGAGTGTAAGAGGTGAGGGTGAGGGTAACATTTAGCGTTAAGGTTAGGCTGAGGGTGAGGGTGAGGCTGAGGGTTAAGGTTAGGGTTAGGTTTAGGGTTAGGGTTAGGGTTAGCGTGTGTGTTAGGTTTAGGGTTAGGGTTAGGATGAGTGTGAGGGTTAGGGGGAGGTGAGCGTTAGGGTGAGGGGTAGATTTAGGGTTAGGGTGAGGTTTAGGTTTAGTGTGAGGGTTATGGTTATGGTTAGCGATAGGTAAGGGTGGGGGTAAGGTTTAGGGTTAGGGTGAGAGTGAGAGTTAGGGTTAGGTTTAGGCTTGCGTTTAGGGTGAGGCTGAGGGTTAGGTTTAGGGTGAAGGATAGGGTGACAGTGAGTGTTAGGGTGGTGGGGGAGTTAGGTTTAGGGTTAGGGTGAGGTTTAGGGTTAGGGTGATTGTTAGGGTGAGGGTTAGGGTTAGGTTGATAGTTAGGGTGAGGGGTAGGGTTAGGGTTATGGTGAGGGTTAGGGTTAGTGTGAGGCTTAGGTTTAGAATTAGGCTTAGGTTGAGGTTGATGATAAGGGTGAGGTTTAGGGTGAGGGTGAGGGTTAGGGTTAGGTTTAGGGTGAGGGTTAGGGTGAGGGTGAGGGTGAGGGTTAGGGTTAGTATTAGGGTTAGGGGGAGGGCTTGCCCGAGGGCGAGGTTTAGAGTGTGGGTGAGAGTGAGGGTGAGGGTTTAGGTAGGTAAGGGTTAGGTAGTTAGGTTAGGGTTAGGGATAGGGTGAGGATTAGGATGAAGGTGTGGGTTAGGGTGAGGTTGAGGTTCAGGGTGAGGGCTAGGATTATGGTTAGTGTGAGGGTTAAGTTTAGGGTGATGTTTAGGGTGAGGGTGAGGGTTGGGTTCGGGTTCAGATGAGGTTCGGGTTAGGGTGTGCGTGAGGGTTAGGTTTAGTGTGAGGGTTAGGGTGACAGTAAGGATTAGTGTGAGGTTGAGGGTTAGGGTTAGGGTGAGGGTTAGGGTGAGGGTTAGGGTTAGGGTGATGGTTAGGGTGAGGTGTAGGTTTAGGGTTATGGTGAGGGTTAGGTTTATTGTGAGGGTTAGGGTTAGAGTTAGGGTTAGGCTCAGTGTGAGGATAATGGTTAGGGTGAGGGTAAGGATGAGGTTGAGGGTTAGGGTTAGTGTTAGGTTTAGGGTGAGGGTTAGGCTTAGAGTTAGGTTTAGGATAGGGTGAGGTTGAGGGTTAGGCTGAGGGTGAGGGTTAGGTTAAGGATTAGGGTTAGGGTTAGGCTGAGGGTTAGGGTTAGAATTAGGGTTAAGGTGAGGTCTAGGGTTAGGGTGAGGGTTAGGGTTAGGGTTAGGGTGAGGGTTAGGGTTAGGGTTACTCTTAGTGTGAGGGTTAGGTTTAGGTCTAGGGTGAGGGATCGGTTTAGGGTTAGGTTTAGGGTTAGGGTGAGGGTAAGGATTAGGGTGAGGGTTAGGGTGAGGTTGAGGTTCTGGGTCAGGGTTAGTGTTAAGGGTTAGTGTTAGGGTGAGGGTGAAGGTGAGGGTGAGGGTTAGGGTTAGGGTGAGGGTTAGGTTTGGGGTGAGGGCTTGTGTGCGGGCGAGGGTTAGGGTGAGGGTGAGGGTGAGGTTGAGGGTTACGGTTAGTATTAGGGTTAGGGTGAGGGCTTTCATGAGGGCGAGGATTAGGGTGAGGGTGAGGGTGAGGCTGAGGGTTTTGGTAGGTAATGGTTAGGGTTAGGGATAGTTTGAGGATTAGGGTGAAGTTGAGGATTAGGGTGAGGGTGAGGGTTTAGGTGAGGGTGAGTGTTAGGGTGAGTGTGAGGGTTAGGGAGACGGTTAGGGTGAGGGTTGGGGATAGGTTTAGGGTTAAGGTGAGGGCTAGCTTGAGGTTAGGTTTAGGGTTAGGGTGAAGATTAGGGTGAGGGTTAGGTTGAGGTTGAGGTTTAGGGTTAGTGTGAGCCTAAGGATTAGTGTGAGGGTTAGGGTTAGGATTAGGTTTAGGGTGAGTTCTAGGTTGAGGGTTAGGTTTAGGTTTAGGGTTAGCGTGAGGGTTAGAGTGAGGGTTAGGTGTAGGTTTAGGGTGAGTGTAAGGGTTAGCTTGTGGGTTAGGGTGAGCGTGAGGATTATGGTGATTGTGAGTGTTATGGAGTTTGTTAGTGTGAGGGTTAGGGTCAGGGTTAGGGTAATGGATAGGGTGAGGCTGACGGTTAGGGTTAGGGTTAGGGTGAGCGTTAGTGTGAGTGTGAGGGTTAGTGTTAGGATTAAGGTTAGGGTTAGGTTAAGGCTGAGGGTGAGTGTTTGGGTGAGGGTGAGGGTTATGGGTAGGATTAGGGTTAGGGTGAGGGCTTTCATGTGGGCGAGGGTTAGGGTGAGGATGAGGGTGAGGATTTCGGTAGGTAAGCGTTAGGGTTAGGGATAGGGTGAGGATTAGGGTCATGTTGAGGGTTAGGGTGAGGGTGAGGGTTAGGGTGAGGCTTAGCAATAGGGTTAGGGTGAGGGTTAAGTTTGGGGTGATGTTTAGGGTGAGGGTTCGGGTTGGGTGAGGGTGAGGGTTCGGGTGAGGGTGAAAGTCAGGGTGTGGGTGAGGGTTAGGTTTAGGGTGAGGGTTAGGGTGACAGTGAGTGTTAGGTTGAGGGTGGGGGTTAGGTTTAGGGTTAGGGTGAGGGTTAGTGTTAGGGTGAGTGTTAGGGTGACCGTTAGGGTTAGGGTTATGTTGTGGGTTAGGGTTAGTGTGAGGGTTAGGGTTAGAGCTAGGATTAGGGTTAGTGTGAGGTAAGGGTTAGGGTGATGGTTAGGGTGAGGGTGAGGGTTAGGGTTAGCGTTAGGTTTAGGGTGAGGGTGAGGGTTACAGTTAGGGTTAGGTTTAGGGTGAGCGTGTGGGTTAGCATTAGGTTTAGGGTGAGGCTTAGGGTTAAGCTAAGGGTTAGGGTTAGGTTTAGGGTTAATGTGAGGGTGAGGCTGAGTTTTAGGATTAGGGTTAGGGTAAGGGTGAGGGTGATGGTGAGGCTTAGGTTTAGTATAAGGGTTAGTTTTACGGTTAGGCTTAGAGTGAGGGTAAGGGTAAGGGTGAGTTTTAGGGTGAGGTTCAGAGTGAGGGTTAGGGTTAGGGTGAGGTTTAGGTTTAGTGTGAAGTTTAGGGTGCAGTTGAGGTTTAGGGTGAGGGTTCAGGTTCGGGTGAAGGTGAAGGTGAGGGTGTGGGTGAGGGTTAGGGTTAGGGTGTCCATTACAGTGATAGTGAGTGTTAGTGTAAGTGTTAGGTTTAGGGTTAGGTTTAGCGTTCCGGTGAGGGTTAGGGTTAGGGTTAGCCTTAGGTTGTGGGTTAGGGTAAGGGTTAGAGTGAGGGTTACGTTTAGGGTTAGTGTGAGGGTTACGTTTAGGGTTAGGGTGAGTATTAGAGTGAGGGTTAGGGTTAGGGTTAGGGTGAGAGTAAGGGTTAGGGTGAGGGTGAGGGTGAGAGTGAGGGTTAGGTTTAGCGTTCGCGTGAGGGCTAGGGTTGGGTGAGGGTTAGGGTTAGGGTGAGGGTTAGGGTTAGGGTTAGGGTAAGTGTGAGGATTAGGGTTAGGTTTAGCATTAGAGTTAGTGTGAGGTTAAGGGTGAGGGTGAGGGTAAGGGATAGGGTAAGGTTTAGGGTGAGAATGAGGGTTAGGGTTAAGGTAATGGATAGGCTTACGGTTAGGGTGAGGCTGAGGGTTACGTTTAGGGTGAGCGATAGGGTGAAAGTGAGTTTTAGGGTGAGGGTGGGGGTTAGGTTTAGGGTTATGGTGAGGGTTAGGGTTAGGGAGAGTGTTAGGGTGAGGGGTAGGTTTAGGGTTATGGTAAGGTTTAGGGTTAATGTGAGTGTTAGTGTTAGGTTTAGGGTTAGGGTTAGTGTGAGGATAAGGGTTAGGGTGATGTTTAGGGTGAGGGTGAGGGTTAGGGTTAGCTTTAGGGTTAGGGTGAGGGTGAGTGTTACGGTTAGGGTTAGGGTTAGGGTGAGCATGACGGTTAGGATTAGGGTTAGGGTGAGGGTTAGGGTGAGGCTAAGGGTTAGGGTTAGGGGGAGATGGAGGAAGAGGCTAAGGTTTAGGATTAGGGTTAGGTTTAGGTTAGGCTTAGGGTGAAGGTGAGGGTAAGGGTGAGTTTTAGGGTGATTGTGAAGTTTAGGGTTAGGGTTAGGGTGAGTTTTAGGGTTAGTGTTATGTTTAGGGTGAGGTTGAGGTTTAGGTTGAGGGTGAGTGTTCGTGTGAGGGTGAGGGTTAGGGTGTGGGTGAGGGTAAGGTTTAGGGTGAGGGTTAGGGTGACAGTGAGGGTTAGGGTGAGTGTGAGGGTTAGCGTTAGGGTTAGGGTGCATGTTAGGTTGAGGGTTAGGTTTAGGGTGAGGGGTAGGTTGAGGGGGAGGTTTAGGGTTATGGTGAGGGTTATGGTTAGTGTGGAGGTTAGGGTTAGAATTAGGTTTAGGTTGAGGTTGAGGGTAAGGGTGAGGTTTAGGGTGAGGGTGAGGGTTAGGGTTAGGTTTAGGGTGAGGGTTATGGTGAGGGTGAGGGTGAGAGTTATGGTTTGTATTAGGGTTAGGTGGAGGGCTTGCACGAGGGGGAGGGTTAGGGTGAGTGTGAGTGTTTAGGTAGGTAAGGGTTAGGTAGTTAGGTTAGCCTTAGGCGTAGGGTGAGGATTAGGGTGAAGGTGAGGGTTAGGGTGAGGGTGAGGATTAGTGTGAGGGTTGGGATTAGGGTTAGGGTGAGGGTTAGGTTTAGGGTCATGTTTAGGGTGAGGGTGAGGGTTTGGTGTGGGTGAGGGTTCGGGTGAGGGTTTGGGTTAGGGTGTGGGTGAGGGTTAGTTTTAGGTTGAGGGTTAGGGTGACAGTGAGGATTAGTGTGAGGTTGAGGGTTAGGGTTAGGGTTAGGGTGAGGGTTAGGATTACGGTGCGGGATAGGTTGAGGGGTAGGGTTAGGGTTATGGTGAGTGATAGGGTTATTGTGAGGGTTAGTGTTAGAGTTAGGGTTAGGGTTAATGTGAGGGTAATGGTTATGGTGAGGTTGAGGCTGAGGGTTCAGATTAGGTTTAGGGTTAGTGTGAGGGTGATGGTGAGTCTTAGTTTTAGGATTAGGGTCAGGTTTAGGGTAAAGCTTGGTGTGAGTTTGAGGGTAAGGGTGAGTTTTAGGGTGAGGGTGAGGGTGAGGGTTAGGGTGAGGTTTAGTGTTAGTGTGAAGTTTAGGGTGAGGTTGAGGTTTAGGGTGAGGGTTAGGGTTCGGCTGAGGGTGAAGGTAAGACTGTGTGTGAGGGTTAGGGTTAGGGTGACGCTTAGGATGACGGTGAGGGTTAGTGTAGGTGTTAGGTTTAGGGTTAGGTTTAGCGTTCCAGTGAGGGTTAGGGTTAGGGTTAGCGCTAGGGTGAGGGTTAGGGTTAGGGTTAGGGTGAGGGTTACGTTTAGGTTTAGGGTGAGAATTAGAGTGAGGGTTTTGGTTAGGCTTAGGGTGAGAGTAAGGTTTAGGGTGAAGGTGAGGGTGAGAGTGAGGGTTAGGTTTATCATTCGGCTGAGGGCTAGGGTTGGGTGAGGGTGAGGGTTGGGGTTAGGGTTACGGTTAGGGTAAGTGTGAGGATTAGGGTTAGGTTTAGCGTTAGATTTAGGGTGAGGATAAGGGTTAGGGTGAGGTTTAGTTTGAGGGTGAGGTTTAGGGTGAGCGTTAGTTTTAGGGTGAGTGTTAAGTTGAATGTTAGGGTCTGGGTTAGGGTGAGGTTGACGGTGAGGGTTTGTGTTATGGTTAGGGTGAGGTTTAGGGATAGGGTGAGGGTTTGGGTTAGGGTTAGGGTGAGGGTTAGGTTTAGGGTTAGGGTGAGGGTGAGGGTTAGGGTTAGGGTAAGGGTGAGGGTTAGGTTGAGGGTTAGGGTGATGGTGAGTGTTAGGTTTAGCATTAGGGATATGGTGAGTGTGAGTGTAAGAGGTGAGGGTGAGGGTAAGACAGCGTTAAGGTTAGTCTGAGGGTGAGGGTGAGGCTGAGGTTTAGGGTTATGGTGAGGGTTAGTGTGAGGTGCATGTTTAGGGTCAGGGTGAGGGTTAGGGTTAGGGTGAGGTTTAGGTTTAGGGTAAGTTTACGGTGTGTGTTAGGTTTAGGGTTAGGGTTAGGATGAGGGTGAGGGTTAGGGTTAGTTAAGGGTTAGGTTTAGTGTGAGGGTTATGGTTGGGGTTAGCTTTAGGGTGAGGGTGAGGGTAAGTTTTTGGGTGAGTGTTAGGGTGAGAGTGAGGGTTAGGGTTTGGGTTAGGGTTAGGCTTACGGTTAGGGTGAGGCTGAGGGTTAGGTTTAGATTGAGGGATAGGGTGACAGTGAGTGTTAGGGTGAGGGTGGGGGTTAGGTTTAGGGTTAGGGTGAGAGTTAGGGTTAGGATGAGTGTTAGGGTGAGTGGAAGGGTTAGGGTTATGTTGAGGGTTAGGGTTAGTGTGAGGGTTAGGGTTAGAATTAGGCTTAGGTTGAGGTTGAGATTAAGGGTCAGGTTAGAGTGAGGGTGAGGGTTAGGGTTAGGGTTAGGTTTAGAGTGAGGTGTGAGGGTGAGAATGAGGATTACAGTTAGTATTACGGTTAGGAGGAGAGCTTGCGTGAGGGCGAGGGTTAGGGTGTGGGTGAGGGTGAGGATGAGGGTTTAGGAAGGTAAGGGTTGGGTAGTTTGGTTAGGTTTAGGGATAGGGTGAGGATTAGGATGAAGGTGAGGGTTAGGGTGAGGGTGAGGGTTAGGATTAGGGTTCGTGTGAGGGTAAAGGTTACGGTGATGATTAGGGTGAAGATGAGGGTTGGGTGAGGGTGAGGGTGAGGGTGAGGGTTCGGGTTAGGGTGTGGGTGAGGGTTAGGTTTAGGGTGAGGGTTAGGGTGACAGTGAGGATTAGTGTGAGGTTGAGGGTTTGGGTTAGTGTTAGGTTGAGGTTTAGGGTTAGGGTGAGTGTTAGGGTGAGGTGTAGGGTTAGGTTTATGGTGAGGGTTAGGGTTCTTGTGAGGGTTAGTGTTAGAGTTGGGGTTAGGGTTAGTGTGAGAGAAATGTTTAAGGTGAGGGTTAGGATGAGGGTGAGGGTTAGGGTTAGTGTTAGATTTAGGGTGAGGGTGAGGGTTACATTTAGGTTTAGGGTTAGGGTGAGTGTGAGGGTTAGGATTAGGGTTAGGGTGAGTGTTAAGTTTAGGCTAAGGGTTAGGGTTAGGGTTAAGGTGAGGGTGAGGCTGACGATTAGGATTAGGTTTAAGGTTAGGGTGAGGGTGATGGTGAGGCTTAGGTTTAGGATTAGGGTTAGGTTTAGGGTTAAGCTTAGGGTGAGGGTGAGGGTAAGGGTGAGTTTTAGGGTGAGGGTGAGGGTTAGGCTGAGGTTTAGTGTTAGTGTGAAATTTAGGGTGAGGTTGACGTTTAGGGTGAGGGTGAGGGTTCAGTTGAGGGTGAAGGTAAGGGTGTGTGTGAGGGTTAGAGTTAGGGTGACAGTTAGGATGACTGTGAATGTTAGTGTAAGTGTTAGGTTTAGCGTTACTTTTTGCATTCCCGTGAGGGTTAGGGTTAGGTTTAGCGTTAGGGTGAGGTTTAGGTTTAGGGTTAGGGTGAGGGTTACGTTTAGGGTTAGGGTGAGAATTAGAGTGAGGGTTAGGGTTAGGGTTAGGGTGAGAGTAAGGGTTAGGGTGAGGGTGAGGGTGAGAGTGAGGGTTAGGGTTAGCTTTCGGGTGAGGGCTAGGTTGGGTGAGGGTGAGGGTTAGGTTGAGGGTTAGGGTTAGTGTGAGGATTAGGTTGAAGTTGAGAGTTAGGGTGAGTGTGAGGGTTAGGATGAGGGTTAGGCATAGTGTTAGGGTGAGGGTTAAGGTTAGGGTGATGTTTACGGTGAGGGTTCGGGTTGGATGACGGTGAGGGTTCGCGTGAGGGTTCGAGTTAAGGTGTGGGTGAGTGTTAGGTTTAGGGTGAGGGTTGGGTGCCAGTGAGGATTAGTGTGAGGTTGAGGGTTAGGGTGAGGTTTAGGGTTAGGGTGAGGGTTGGGTGAGGGGTAGGGTTAGGGTTATGGTGAGGGGTAGGGTTATTTTGAGGGTTAGGTTTAGAGTTAGGGTTAGGGTTAGTGTGAGGATAATGGTTATGGTGAGGGTGAGGCTTAAGGTTAGCATTAGGTTTAGGGTGAGGGTAAGGGTTACGGTTAGGGTTAGGGTTAGTGTGAGTGTGAGGGTTAGCATTAGGGATAGGATGAGAGTTAGGTTTAGGCTAAGGTTTAGAGTTCGGGTTAGGGTTAAGGTGATGGTGAGTCTGATGGTTAGAATTAGGTTTAGGGTTAGGGTGAGGATGATGTTGAGGCTTAGGTTTAGGATTAGGGTTAGGTTTAGGGTTACGCTTAGGGTGAGTCTGAGGGTAAGGGTGAGTTTTAGGGTGAGGGTGAGGTTTAGTGTTAGTGTGAAGTTTAGGTTGAGGTTGAGGTTTAGGGTGAGGGTGATTGTTCAAGTGAGACTGAAGATAAGAATGTGTATGAGGGTTAGGGTTAGGGTGAAGTTGAGGATGACGGTGAGGGTTAGTGTAAGTGTTAGTTTTAAGGTTAGGTTTAGCGGTCCAGTGTGGGTTAGGGTTAGGGTTAGTGTTATGGTGAGGGTTATGGTTAGGGTTAGGGTGAGGGTTAAGTTTAGGGTTAGGGTGAGAGTTAGAGTGATGTTTAGAGTTAGGGTTAGGGTGAGAGTAAGGATTAGGGTGAGGATGAGGGTGAGAGTGAGGGTTAGGTTTATCATTCGGCTGAGGGCTAGGGTTGGGTGAATGTGAGAGTTAGGGTGAGGGTTAGGGTTAGAGTTAGGGTTAGGGTAAGTGTGAGGATTAGGGTTAGGTTTAGCGTTAGATTTAGGGTGAGGGTAAGGTTTAGGTTGAGGTTTAAGTTGAGGGTTAGGTTTAGGGTTAGCGTTAGTGTTAGGGTGAGGTTGACGGTGAGGGTTAGGGTTTGGGTTAGCGGGAGGTTGACGGTGAGGGTTAATGTTAGTGTTAGGGTGAGGTTTAGGGATAGTGTGAGGGTTAGGGTTAGGGTTAGGTTGAGGGTTAGGTTTAGGGTTAGGTTGAGGGTGAGGGTTAGGGTTAAGGTGAGGGTGAGGGTTAGGTAGAGGGTTAGGGTGAGGGTTAGTTTGAGGTGTATGTTAAGGGTCAGGGTGAGGGTTATGTTTAGGGTGAGGTTTAGGGTTAGGGTTAGGGTTAGGATGTGTGTTAGGTTTAGGTTTAGGTTTAGGATGAAGTTGAGGTTTAGGGTTAGGTGAGGGTTAGGTTTAGTGTGAGGGTTAGGGTTAGGGTTAGGCTTACGGTTAGGATGAGGCTGAGGGTTAGGTTTAGGGTGAGGGATAGGGTGACAGTGAGTGTTATGGTGAGTGTGGGGGTTAGGTTTAGGTTTAGGATGAGAGGGTTAGGGTGAATGTTAGGGTGAGTGGTAGGATTAGGGTTATGTTGAGGGTTAGGGTTAGTGTGAGGGTTAGGGTTAGAATTAGGCTTAGGTTGAGGTTGAGGTTAAGGGTCAGGTTAGGGTGAGGGTGAGGGTTAGGGTTAGGTTTAGAGTGAGGGGTGAGGGTGAGGGTGAGGGTTACGGTTAGTATTACGGTTAGGAGGAGGGCTTGCATGAGGGCGAGGGTTAGGGTGTGAGTGAGGGTTAGGGTGAGGGTTTAGGTAGGTAAGGGTTAGGTAGTTTGGTTAGGGTTAGGGATAGGGTGAGGATTAGGGTGAAGGTGAGGGTTAGGGCGAGGGTGAGGGTTAGGGTGAGGGTTAGGATTAGGGTTAGTTTGAGTGTTAAGGTTAGGGTGATATTTAGGGTGAGGGTGAGGGATGGGTGAGGGTGAGGGTTCGGGTGAGGGTGAGGGTTAGGGTGTGGGTGAGGGTCAGGGTGAGGGTAATTGTTAGAGTGAGTTGTAGGGTTAATGTTATGGTGAGGGTGAGGGTTATTGTGAGGGTTAGGGTTAGATTTAGGGTTAGGGTTAGTGTGAGGATAATGGTTAGGGTGAGAGTTAGGATGAGGGTGAGGGTTAGGTTTAGTGTTAGGTTTAGGGTGAGGGTGAGGGTTACAGTTAGGGTTAGGGTTAGGGTGAGTGTGAGGGTTAGGATTAGTGTTAGGTTGAGGGTTAGGGTTAGGCTAAGGGTTAGGGTTAGTGTTAAAGTGAGGGTGAGGCTTAGGTTTAGGATTAGGGTTAGGTTTAGGGTTAAGCTTAGGGTGAGGGTGAGGTAAGGGTGTGTTTTAGGGTGAGGGTGGGGGTTAGGCTGAGGTTTAGTGTTAGTGTGAAGTTTAGGGTGAGTTTTAGGTTTAGGGTGAGGGTGAGGGTTCAGTTGAGGGTGAAGGTAAGGGTGTGTGTGAGGGTTAGTGTTAGAGTGACGGTGGGGGTGAGGGTGAGGGTTAGTGTAAGTGTTAGGTTTAGCGTTACTTTTAGTGTTCCCGTGAGGGTTGAGGTTAGGGTTAGCATTAGGGTGAGGTTTAGGATTAGGGTTAGGGTGAGGGTTACGTTTAGGGTTAGGGTGAGTATTAGAGTGAGGTTTAGGTTTAGGGTGAGAGTAAGGGTTAGGGTGAGGGTGAGGGTGAGAGTGAGGGTTAGGTTTAGCGTTCAGGTGAGGGCTAGGGTTGCGTGAGGTTGAGGGTTAGGGTGAGGGTTAGTGTTAGGGTTAGGGTAAGTGTGAGGATTAAGGTTAGGTTTAGCTTTAGAGTTAGGGTGAGGGTAAGGGTTAGAGTGAGGTTTAGGTTGAGGGTGAGGTTTAGGGTTAGCGTTAGTGTTAGGGTGAGTGTTAAGGGGAAGGTTAGGGTTTGGGTTAGGGTGAGGTTGACCCAGAGGGTTAGCGTCAGGGTTAGGGTGAGGGTTAGGATGAGGGTTAGGGATAGAGTTAGTTAGGGTGAGGTTGAGTGTTAGGTTTAGCATTAGGGTTATGGTGAGTGTGAAGGTTAGGGTTAGGGTTAGGCTGAGTGTCAGGTTTCGGGTGAGGGTTAGTGTTAGAGTTAGGGTTAGGGTGCGGGTGAGGGTAAGATTTAGGGTTAAGGTTAGGCTGAGGGTGAGGGTGAGGCTGAGGGTTAGGGTTAGGGTGAGGGTTAGGGTGAGCGTTAGTGTGAGGTGTATGTTTAGGGTTAGGGTGAGGGTTAGGGTTAGTGTGAAGGTTAGGGTTAGGGTTAGGGTTAGTGTGAGAATAAGGTTTAGAGTGAGGGTTAGGATGAGGGTCAGGGTTAGGGTTAACGTTAGGTTTAGGGTGAGGGTTAGGTTGAGGGTGAGGGTTAGGGTTAGTGTTAGGGTGAGGGTTAGGGTGAGGGTGAGTGTTAGGGTTAGGGTTAAGGTGAGACTTAGGATTAGGTTGAGGGTTAGGGTTAAGGTTAGGGTTACCATAAGGGTGACAGTGATGGTTAGGGTTAGGTTTAGGTTTAGGGTGAGGGTGAGGGTGAGGGTGAGGGTTAGGATTAGGGTTAGGTTTAGGGTTAGGATTAGGGTGAGGGTGAGGGTAAGAGTTAGCATTAAGGTTAGGCTGAGGGCGAGGGTGAGGCTGAGGGTCAGGGTTAGGGTGAGGTTTAGGGTGTGGGGTAATGTGAGGTGTATGTTTAAGGTTAGGGTGAGTGTTAGGTTAGTGTGAGGGTTATGGTTAGGGTTACGGTTAGGGTGAGGGTGAGGTTTAGGGTTAGTGTTAGGGTGAGGGTTAGGGAGAATTTGAGGGTTAGGGTTAGGTTTAGGGTGAGGATTAGGTTTAGGGTGATTGTTAGTGATAGGGTTAGTGTTAGGGTGAGGGTTAGGGTTAGGGTTAGGGTGAGGGTGAGTGTTACTGTCATGTTGAGGGTTATGGTTAGGGTGATGGCTAGTGTGAGGGTGAGGGTTAAGATTAGGTTTAGCTTTAGGATAAGGGTTAGATTTAGGGTTAGGGTGAGTCATAGAGTGGGGGGTAGTTTTACCATTAGGGTGAGGGTAAGAGTTAGGGTGAGAGTTAGGGTGAGAGTGAGGGTTAGGTTTAGCATGAGTGTTATTGTGAGTGTTAGGGTGAGGGTTAGTGTTAGGGTTACGATTAGGGTGAGGGTGAGGGTTAGGGTTAGGGTTATGTTGTGGGTTAGGGTTAGTTTGAGGGTTAGGGTTAGAGTTATGGTTAGGGTTAGTGTGAGGTTAAGGGTTAGGTTGATATTTAGGGTGAGGGGGAGGTTTAGGGTTATCCTTAGGTTTAGGGTTAGGGTGACGGTTAGGGTTAGGGTGAGAGTTTGGTTAGGATTAATGTTAGGGTGAGGGTTAGGTTTAGGCTAAGGTTTAGGCTAAGGGTTAGTGGGAGGGGGAGGGAGAGGCTAAGGTTTAGGATTAGGGTTAGGTTTAGGTTTAGGCTTAGGGTGAAGGTGAGTTTAAGTCTGAGTTTTAAGGTGAGTGTGAGTGTTAGGGTTAGCGTTAGGGTGAGGTTTAGGGTTAGGGTTAGGGTTAGGGTGTGTGTTAGGTTTTGTAGTGACTGTCTACTCGACCAGCGAGGAAAAACGACCACCACTCCAGGAGTCTTCTCAGATCACGCTTTATTGGAGAGCCTTTTAGTTGTAGGAGAGCTTGGGCGCGAGAGAGCGTGCACCCGAAATACAGCCGCTTATATAGGGAATTGGAACACGGGTCTTTCTATTGTTGGTCGCCTGCCTTTCACCGTCACCAGGTGTCATGGGATTGGCTGGGAACTCTACCTGGCTCGTGCACGCGCACAGCCCAGGCCTCCCACCAAGCACCGTCTGGGGTGGAAACCTCAAAGCTGCAAGGGAGTGGGCGGAGTCTCGCCTCGGCTCCCTACAGTTCCCCCTTCTTTGTTTTATGGCAACAGGTAAGAGTAGAGGTTGGGCCTCTGTCTAAAACATTAATGAGAGGACCTTGCACTGGCCTTCGCCTGAGGGGCGCCTTCCCCAGTGATGACCAGGCCCGTCCGATGCCTTTTTTGCAGAGGTGGGATCTTGGGCATCAACCCACTTGCAACCCAGCATGCTCTTCTTGAGGAGATGGGAATCATCTCCTCAAGTGCAGTGCACTTGCCTTGCACCCTGTCCCAAATTGCAAATTGCATACCTGTCCCGGTGCAATGGGATCCCCTGATCCCTCGGGGTGCTAAGGCTATGCAGAATGGTAAGGCTTAACTGCCTCTTAGGGCCAACAGCCAAATCTGGGGTGAGGATCCACTCTCCAAAGCGGCTAATGCTTGCGAGATAACAACCTTGTCCCTTCTGGTTTGGGCTCGAAGGCGACAGACCAACCATAGGCAGACCACGCATCCTCCCAAGCAGCAGGCTAAAAACATTCCGACTCCCACCCGCTCTTTGGAAAAGGACACCGCAGAGGCAATCCAGTCAGTAAATTGTGACAGCCCACAGCATCATCGGTTTAGCTATCACAGGGATTGCTATTAGCACTGTTGCTAACAGCAGGAAGATCAGCTGCATCTTCAAGAGCGGGTTCTGCTGCAGTCTCCACCGGCCTGGTCAGTCTCGTTGGCACCCAGTGAGGTACTTCTTGACTCTGTGGAAAAACACAAACAGCTCCCCTGGATCTCGTTATTACCGGATCCGGTCCATACCATTTATTATTAATAACATCCTTCCACATGACCATGTCTTTAGTATCCATGGAGTCTCTTGTCATATGCCGATCTGCGGCAGACTGATCGTTGTCATTTAGAATTAAAAAATTAAGGGTAAAGAGCGCAAGAGAAAGTCTTTCCCTGGGGGATGCGGACTCAGCAACTCCCCCTTTTTGTTTTTGAAGCATTTCTTTTATGCTTCTATTAGCTCTTTCCACTATACCTTGTCCTTGAGGATTGTAGGGCAATCCGTTGGTGTGGGCAACCTGCATTTGTGCGCAAAAGGCGCGAAAACCATGGGAAGTATAAGCAGGGCCATTATCCGTCTTAAGTCTAAGGGGCTTTCCCCAAGCTGCCCAAGCTTCTAAGCAGTGTATTCTGACGTGAGACACCTTTTCTCCTGCCAGAGGTGTGGCATGAATGACACCAGAAAAGGTGTCCACAGACACATGTAAATATTTCAACTTACCAAATTCCGTCAGATGAGTAACATCCATTTGCCATAGGGCATTTGGTCTCAACCCCCTGGGGTTTACCCCCACATGGGGAGGATGAAGAAAGGTAACACAAGATTTACAGGCTTTAACAATATCTCTTGCCACATGCCTGGACAAATTATATCTTTTCCTAAGGGTATTAGCAGGTACATGATACAATCTATGAAAGTCTTTTGCCAATTCTACAGGATCAGCAGCAACCAGAGCCATAGCCCGAGTTGCCTGGTCCACCAAATCATTACACCTTGCCATCGGGCCCGGCAACATAGAGTGGGCACGAATATGTCCAATATAAAAAGGATGTTTTCTGTTTAAGATAAGGGATTGAATCTGTAACAAAACATTAGAAATTGTACTGGCCTGCTTAACTGAAGCAGCAACTTCAAGAGAAGCAACGGCATTTACAACATATAATGAATCAGAAAATAAATTAAAAGGTTGATCAAATCTTTTAAAAACTTCAAGCACAATTAAACATTCAACAGCCTGTGGGACATTCGGCCGAAAATTAAAGACTACCGGCTGTTTGTGTCCTTGAACAAAAAAGGCACCTTGTCCAGATTTTGATCCATCCGTAAAGATGGTTAGAGCATCAGCCAAGGGCTCCTTTGAAGTGACAACAGGAAAATACACTAAATTTTTGTTAACTATGGCAAGCAGAGGATGCTTAGGATAATGATTATCAATTACATTTGGAAATGAGCAAACAAGAATTGCCCACATATCCATTGTGGCTGCTAAAATTTCAACTTGCTCACGGGTGTATGGAATAATTAATTTATCTGGAATTTTTGCAAAATGCATTAAACAATACTTTATACCCAAAATTGCCTCTTTTTTTATTTTTTTATTTTTATTTTTTTTTTATTTTTATTTTTTTATTTTTATTTTTATTTTTTTATTTTTTCTCAGATCAAAATTGCCTTTTTAGCCACTAATTCAGGAAAATATTGAACAGTTTTTGCTCCCACAGAATCATAGCATTAATAGTTAGCCTTTGAAGCAAGGCAGTGGTATAATTGGGCGTCACTCCATAAGTCCTGACTGCCTCAACTAAATCTTTTAACTGGGAGTAGGAAAACGGCTCAAAATTTCTTTCAGCAGTAATGGGATTCTCACAGACTGGGAAAGCGGCTGCTAATCGCGACCAGGTTTTTTCTTTTATAAAGTGACTCTTCCCTGCCGGCGGGCACGGCGGGGGGGCCGACGGGTGAGGGGCAGCTCCATTTCCTCTCCCTGGCTGCTGCGGTACTCCCACCCCTAGGGGGCGCCACCCTCCACATCTGTCTGCCACGTGCTCCGCCGCAGCCTCTTCTAAGTCTTCACTATCAGCTGGATCGAGCTGTTCTCCCTCCTCCTCTAACATTTCTTCCTCTGAGTCACTCACAAGATTACTATATTCTTGGTCCCGCCCTTCCACATGTAGGGCTGAGAACCGGTTTGCTTTTAAAGAAGGGCGCGGGGGTCTCCTCGAGAGCCCCTCCCTAAAACCCTTCTCCTTTTGTGAGGGCTGCAGCCCCTCTTGCTTTAATTCTTTAGGATCCTTTTCTCTTTTTTCCCTTTTTCTTTTAGGCCTATTTTCCTCCCCCTTACTGTATGCTGACTCTGATAGACTATCCTGATGCTGCGTTAGTACTTTGCGTCCTTCCTGGATTAAATCAAACCCTCCCTCCTCGAGGCAAGTGCGCACCATCAAAAAGACAAGCCACAAGGGAAGAAGCAATGCAAGCAACCAATAAATATCTAAATCTACAGTGAACAACATACCGGGGGATATTTACCGACGTCCCCTCTCCGCGTGTTGAGTTCTGGCTCCAATTCGGCCTCTCGCGCGGGTCCCGTCCCAGGTTCGTTCCCGGGTTTCGGCACCAGTTGTAGTGACCGTCTACTCGACCAGCGAGGAAAAACGACCACCACTCCAGGAGTCTTCTCAGATCACGCTTTATTGGAGAGCCTTTTAGTTGTAGGAGAGCTTGGGCGCGAGAGAGCGTGCACCCGAAACACAGCCGCTTATATAGGGAATTCGAACACGGGTCTTTTCTATTGTTGGTCGCCTGCCTTTTACCGTCACCAGGTGTCATGGGATTGGCTGGGGACACTTCCGGGCTCGCGCACGCGCACAGCCCAGGCGTCCCGCCAAGCACCGTCTGGAGTGGTAATCCTCAAAACTGCAAGGGAGTGGGCGGAGTCTCGCCTCGGCTCCCTACAAGGTTTCGGGTTAGGGTTACGATGAGGGTGATGGTTAGGGTGAGGGTGAGGGGTAGGTTTAGGGTTAGGGTGAATTTTAGGTTTAGTGTGAGCGTTATGGTTAGGGTTAGCGTGAGGGTGAGGGTGAGGGTAAGGTTTAGGGTGAGGGTTAGTGTGAGAATGAGGGTTAGGGTTAGGGTTAGGGTAAGGCTTACGGTTAGGGTGAGGCTGAGGGTTAGGTTTAGGGTGAGGATTAGGGTGACAGTGAGTGTTAGGGTGAGGGTGGCGGTTAGGTTTAGGGTTAGGGTGAGGGTTTGTTTTAGGGTTAGTGTTAGGGTGAATGGTAGGGTTAGGGTTAGTGTGAGGGTTAGGGTTAGAATTAAGGTAAGGTTAGTGTGAGGATAAGGGTTAGGGTGAGGGTGAGGGTTAGGGTTAGCGTTAGGTTTAGGGTGAGGGTGAGGGTTATAGTTAGGGTTATGGTTATGGTGAGCATGAGGGTTAGAATTAAGGTTAGGGTGTGGGTTAGGGTTATGCTAAGGGTTAGGGTTGGGGGAGTGGGAGGAAGAGGTTAAGGTTAAGGATTAGGGTTAGGTTTAGTGTTAGGCTTAGGGTGAAGGTGAGAGTAAGGGTGAGTTTTAGGGTGAGTGTGAGGGTTAGGGTTAGGGTTAGGGTGAGGCTTAGGGTTAGTGTGATGTTTAGGGTGAGTTTGAGGTTTAGGTTGAGGGTAAGTGTTCATGTGCGGGTGAGGGTTAGGGTTTGGCTAAGTGTAAGGTTACAGTTAGTGTTAGGGTTAGGGTGAGTGTGAGGGTTAGTATTAGCATTAGGGTGAGGGTTAGGGTTAGGCTAAGGGTTAGGGTTAGGTTTAGGTTTAAGTTGAGGGTGAAGCTGAGGGTTAGGATTAGGGTTAGGGTGAGAGCTAGGGTGAGGGTGAGGTTGAGGGTTAGTGTTAGGGTTAGGGTGATGGTTAGGGTGAGTTGTAGTGTTAGGGTTAGGGTTAGGGTGAGGGTTAGTGTTAGGATTAGGGGTAGTGTTAGGGCCAGGGTGAGGGTGAGGTTTAGGGTTAGGGTGACAGTTAAGTTGAGGGGTAGATTTAGGTTAGGGTGAGGGTTAGGTTTAGAGTGAGGTTTAGGGTTAGTGTTAGGGTGAGGGTTATGGTTAGTGTGATGGTGAGGGTTAGGGTGCGGGTGAGGTTTAGGGTTAGGGTGAGTGTTAGGGTGAGGGTGAGGGTTCGCGTGAGGTTGAGGGTTAAGGTGTGGGTGAGGGTTAGGTTTAGGGTGAGTGTTAGGGTGACGATGAGGGTTATGATGAGAGTGAAGTTTAGGTTTAGGTTTAGGGTGAGGGTTACGTTTAGGGTTGGCATTAGGGTGTGGGTTAGGATGAGGGGTAGTGTTAGGGTTAGGGTGAGGTTTAAGTTTAGTGTTAGGGTTAGGCTTAGGGTGAGGATAAGGTTTAGGGTGAGAGTGAGGGTTAGCGTTAGCCTTAGGGTTTGTGTGAGGGTTAGGGTGAGGTTTAGGGTGAGGGTTAGCCTTAGAGTTAAAGTTAGGTTTAGGATGAGGGTGACGGTTAAGGTTAGGGTTAGGGTTAGGGTGAGGTTTAAGTTTAGGGTGAGTTTTAGGGTTAGTTTGAGTGTTAGGGTTAGGTTTAGGGTGAGGTTTAGCTTGAGGCTAAGTCTTAGGGTGAGGGTTAGGGTGAGGCTAAGGGTTAGGGTTAGGTTTAGGGTGAGGGTGAGTGTTAGGAATGGGGTTAGGGTGAGGATGAGGGTTAGGGTTAGTATTAGTGTTAGGGTTATGGTTAGACTGAGGGTGAAGGTGAGGGTGAGGGTTAGGGTTAGGGTGAGGGTTAGGGTTAGGTTTAGTGCGAGGGTGAGTGTGAGGGTTAGCGTTAGGATTAGCGTTAGGTTTATGGTTAGGCTGCGGGTGAGGGAGAGGGTGAGGGTTGGGCTTAGGTTTAGGGTTAGGGTGAGGGTTCTGGTGAGGCTAAGGTTTAGGTTGAAGTTTAGGGTGAGGGTGAGGTTTAGGGTTAGGGTTAGGGTTAGCGTGAAGGTTATGGTGAGAGTTAGTGTTAGGGTGAGGGTTAGGGTGAGGTTGTGGGTTAGGGTTAGGGTGAGGGTGAGTGTTAGGATTAGTGTTAGGGTGAAGGCTAGGGTGAGGGTGAGAGTTAGGGTTAGGGTTAGGGTCAGAGTTAGGGTGAGGCGTAGTGTTAGGTTTAGGATGAGGGTTAGGTTAATGTGAGCATTAGGGTTATGGTTACGGTGGGTTAGGGTGAGGGTAAGGGTTAGGGTGAGTATTAGGGTGACAGTGAGGATTAGTGTGAGGTTGAGGGTTAGGGTTTGGGTTAGGGTGAGGGTTACGGTGAGGGTGAGGGTTAGGGTGAGGGGTAGGTTTAGGGTTATGGTGAGGGTTAGAGTTATTGTGAGGGTTAGGTTTAGAGTTATGGTCAGGGTTAGTGTGAGGATAATGGTTAGGGTGAGGGTTAGGATGAGGGTGAGGGTTAGAGTTAGCGTTAGGTTTAGGGTGAGGGTGAGGGTTACGGTTAGGGTTAGGGTTAGGGTGAGTGTGAGGGTTAGGATTAGGGATAGGGTGAGGGTTAGTTTTAGACTAAGGTTTAGAGTTAGGGATAGGTTTAAGGTTAGGGTGAGGCTGAGGGTTAGGATTAGGGTTAGGGTTAGGGTGAGCGTGATGGTGAGGCTTAGGCTTAGGATTAGGGTTAGGTTTAGGGTTAGGCTTAGGGTGAGGGTGAGGGTAAGGGTGAGTTTTAGTGTGAGGGTGAGGGTGAGGGTTAGGGTGAGGTTTAGTGTTAGTGTGAAGTTGAGGAAGAGGTTGAGGTTTAGGGTGAGGGTGAGGGTTCGGGTGAGGGTGAAGGTAAGTGTGTGTGTGAGGGTTAGGGTTAGTGTGACGGTTAGGGTGAGGGTGAGGGTTAGTGTAAGTGTTAGTTTTAGCATTCCAGTGAGCGTTAGGGTTAGGGTTAGCGTTAGGTTGAGGGTTAGGGTTAGAGTTAGGGTGAGGGTTACGTTTAGGTTTAGGGTGAGAGTTAGAGTGAGGGTTAGGGTTAGGGTTAGGGTGAAAGTAAGGTTTAGGGTGAGGGTGAGGGTGAGAGTGAGGGTTAGAGTTAGCGTTCAGGTGAGGGCTAGGGTTGGGTGAGTGTCGCGACCGCCTCGACCCGCAAGGATGACGCGACAACAGGTTCTTCTTTCAGGCGGTTTATTCAGGACCTTGTTTACAGCTTCTTTTCTCCTACTTCTCTTCTGCCTGCTTCTTCCTGCTTCTTCCTGCTTCTCCTTCCCATCCGCCCCTGCGCTCTGGTTATAAGCCTCCTGAATGGCCAATCCTGAAGCGCCACGTGGCATATACTGATAGGGCTGTAAACACGGAAGCAAACTAGGAGCCAAGTCATAGCCATATAAGGAGTTTTTTACAGAGAGCACTCGTCACCGGGAAGACGGAAGGCGGGAGCCCATGCCATCTGAGGTCGGCGCCGCCCCACACGCCCCTGCCATTTTAGCTAAAATGTTGCTTTTGCGGCCGTCTTTTGGTTGCGGCTCCCGCAGCTCTCCACTGCTCCCCCTTTTTTGTTTTATTAAGCAACAGGTAAAAGTAGAGGTTGGGCCTCTGTCTAAAACATTAATGAGAGGCCCTTGCACTGGTCTTCACCTGAGGTGTGCGCCTTCCCCAGTGATGACCAGGCCTGTCCGATGCCTTTTTTGCAGAGGTGGGATCTTGGGCATCAACCCACTTGCAACCCAACATGCTCTTCTTGGGCTCACGCCAGGGAGTGATTCCCAAGTGCAGTGCGTTTGCCTCGCACCCTGTGCTATTCCTTTAACATGGCAAGCCACGCGTAGGGGGACTGTCCGGCCTCAATGGCAGTGAAGGCCTGGACCTCCGTAGCCATACTTCTGCGCTGCGAGCTCCTAATCCGGTATATGCACCACAGGCACAACAAGATCACTAATGCCAGGATACCAATAAGGGAGCCCATTCCCGCCCACTCCTTCAAATGATCCACAGCTGTCAAACTCTCCAGTCCAATTGTCTAAAAGATAAGGGCATCGGTCTTGGGAACATGGACAGGATCCTCCATCTCGGCACTGGTCTTACAGGCTGTCGTTGTGAGGGCGATCAGAAGAATCATCACCACCCTTTGCATCTTGTGCTTCTTCTCCTTGGACCCTCCTAACGAGTCGTTCAGGTACCCAAACCGGATCCTGTTGGTCCTGTGGAAAAACACAAACAGAACCTCGTGCCCATGTTAGCACGGGATCAGGCCCGCGCCAGAGCCCTGTCAAAATATCTTTCCATTTTACCATTCCTTTTGTTAGACCTTGAGTCTTGTTATGCCTGTCCGCCGCAGACAGGCCTTGAGCATCCAAATTTAAAAAATTAATAGTGAATAAAGTAAGAGAAAGCCTTTCCTTAGGGGTACGGCCATGGCCAATTCCCCCTTTTTGTTTTTGTAAAGTCTCCGTTAGCGTGTGATGTGCACGTTCTACGATGCCTTGACCTTGAGGGTTATAGGGCAACCCATGAAGAAGTTGAACATCCATTGCTTTGCAAATGGAGAAAAATTGATTTCCTGCATATGCAGGACCATTATCAGTTTTAAGCTGTTTTGGTTTGCCCCAAGCCGCCCACGCCTCTAGGCAGTGGGTAATAACCTGATGTGCCTTTTCTCCAGTCATAGGGGAGGCATATATAATGCCAGAGCATGTGTCTACAGAAACATGCACGAATTTCTGGCGTCCAAATTCAGGTACATGGGTAACATCCATTTGCCATATTTTAAGAGGCAAAAGGCCTTGAGGATTAACACCAACACTAGGTAAGTGGTAATAAATTACACAATGAGGGCAATCTAAAACTATTTGTCGGGCATCCACACGGGAAAGTTGAAATTGTTTTTGTAAAGCTTTTGAGTTAACATGAAAGTTATTATGAAAAGTTTTTGCTCTATCCAAATTTGACCTAAAAAAAAATCCAATCTTGACGGGTATAACAATCAACAATATCATTGCCTTCGCTTAAAGGGCCAGGCAGACCAGTATGGGCACGAATATGTAAGGGATAGAAAGGGTGTTGTCGTTGCCAAAGCAATCGTTGTAAGCGACAAAACAAATATCCAACAGGAGAGGCCTGTTTAATTGGCCCTGCAGCCTCCAAGACTCTTAAAGCATTTATAACATAAACAGAGTTTGAAATTAAATTAAAAGGAAAAGGACAGGTTTGAAACACTTTTACAACAATTTGTAGTTCCACTAATTGTTGAGCACTGGCTTGAAACTGGTGGCGGACTGGGTCATGGCCTTCCACCATGTACACGCCGCATCCCGTTTTAGAGCCATCGGTAAAAATATTGCAAGCTCTAGCAAGGGGATTTAAGGAGGTAACTTTAGGAAAAACTACAGGATGTTCTTTTAGAAAATTTAACAGGGGATGTTTTGGAAAATGGTTATCTATCTGTCCTTTAAAACTACATTGTAAGACTGCCCAATCATCTACAGTAGCACATAATGTTTGTACTTGATGATTAGTATATGGAACAATAATGAAGCATGGAGCATTGCCAAAATGTTGGATGCACTGCTGAACCCCCAACAACGCCAGACTGGCTACCGCGGCAGGGTAATACTCAATGGATTTTGCCGGAGAAACTTTTGGGTAAATCCAAAGCAATGGGCCATCTTGCCATAAAAGCCCTGAAGATTGAACACATGTAGGGAGAATACACAAAGTAATTGGCTCACCTTCCTTAACTCTTTTTAACCATGCCTTTTGTAACTCATGCTCTACCTTTCGTAGTGAATCACGTGCCTCATCCGTAAACTGTCTTGGAGAATCTAATGCAGAGTCTCCTTGTAGCATGTTATATAAGGGCTTAAGTTCATAATTTGGCAGCTTTAAATAACATTGGATCCAATTAATGTCTCCCAATAATTTTTGATAATCATTCAGGGTTTTTAAATGATCCTTCCTCAATTCTACCTTTTGGGGTACAATATGAGATTTATGTATGGTAGCCCCTAAATATTCAACAACAGAGTGTTGTTGTACTTTCTCAGGGGCAATAAACAAGCTTTTAGCATTTAACAGCTTGTTAAGTTCCTCATAAGCTTTATGTAGTAATTGCTCTGATTTAGAGGCCAACAAAATATCATCCATATAATGAATGCAGCGCACCTTGGGATATTTTTGTCTAAGCGGCTTAAGAGCCTCGGTCACAAATAACTGACACATGGTTGGACTGTTTGTCATGCCCTCGGGAAGTACTACCCATTCGTACCTTTTGTCTGGTTCCTCATGATTGCAGGAAGGGAGGGTAAAAGCAAAACGTTCAGTGTCCCTAGCAAATAATGGAATAGAAAAGAAACAATCCTTTATGTCAATGACTATAACAGGCCAATTTTCAGGTAGGGAAGAAAGAAGCGGTAAGCCCCTCTGAACTGGACCCATAATTTGCATTTGTCCATTGATTGCACTCAAGTCATGTAGCAATCTCCACTTTCCGGATTTCCTTTTTATTACAAAAATAGGAGTATTCCAAGGAGAAACAGAAGGCTTAAGGTGCCCCAGTTCTACCTGTTCTTGTACTAGAGTTTGAGCAGCAGCAAGTTTTTCCAAGGGCAGTGGCCACTGAGGCACCCATACTGGATCCCCCGTCTTCCAAACTATGGGAATGCCCACCCCAGTGGCCGCTATGAAAAACCCAGTCCCTGTTTGTCTAACTTTTGTTCGTGAGTCTATGAAACTTAAATCTTTCTACTATCCTACTATATCAATCAAGAAATTCAAAACACTTAGGATCCAATTAAAACTAATCAAAATTTGTGTTTGAGTTATAGGAAACTTACATTCAAAATCAACCTGAATCCAAGCATTTTTTCCTCAAGTTCCTGAGCAGAAACTTCTAAAATAAAGTCATTAGAAAGCTGACAGCAGAAGAGTCAATTTAAGAAAGGGAATTATAAGCTATTACTGGCCTACTGAATTTAAAGAACTTCTAGCTTTTATTTCTAATTAGGTATGAAAGAAAATAGGCCTGCAGTTTGGTTATGTTTTGTCCAAATACAATGCTAATTTAATAGATCCTTTAAATATCTAAATGCTAGTTACAAGGTATGACAATGATGAACAGTAAAATATAACTCTTTCAAATATGATTCTCAGCGGCCCCTATGAAAAACCCAGCCCATGTCTATCAAGTTTTCGGTGGGCATCAATAGGATCTTTACAGCCTTGCAAGTTTTTTCCCAGTCCTTGCCCTGGGCAGTAGCCCATTTGTAACAACATTTCCTTTGAGGTAAGGCTCCCAGACACTATGAACCAAGGAGCTACAATGTTGCATTCCTCAAGGAACCTCCGTAAAGTATCCTTTTTTAACTTTAGTCCTTTTGAGCATAGCAGCTCTTCCAGGGCCAGAAATATTGGATGTGACGTGGCGGCGCCCATCTTAGTTGTTTTTTATTTTTTGTTTTTTGTTTTTGTTACTTTCACTTTAGGCCTCTATTTTATTTCTTCCCGTGTTTCCGCTCTCTCTTTTATCTACTGAGATGAGCAAAAAATCCCTCCTGCTTTTATCGCGGATCCCCTCTTACCTGGGAACTTACCCCCGCTCTTGTCGCGGATTCCCCCTTTTCCTGGGAATTTACCGGTGCACCACCCTGACCGCTGAAAGTTCTGAATCCTGTCGAGCCCCACGTTGGGCGCCACTTGTCGCGACTGCCTCGACCCGCAAGGATGACGCGACAACAGGTTCTTCTTTCAGGCGGTTTATTCAGGACCTTGTTTACAGCTTCTTTTCTCCTACTTCTCTCCTGCCCGCTTCTTCCTGCTTCTTCCTGCTTCTCCTTCCCATCGGCCCCCGCGCTCCAGTTATAAGCCTCTTGGATGGCCAATCCTGAAGCGCCACGTGGCATATACTGATAGGGCTGCAAACACAGAAGCAAACTAGGAGCCAAGTCATAGCTATATAAGGAGTTGTTTTTTACAGAGAGCACTCGTCACCAGGAAGACGGAAGGCAGGAGCCCGCGCCATCTTAGGTCGGAGCCACGCCACACGGCCCCGCCATTTTAGCTACAATGTTGCTTTTGTGGCAGTCTTTTGGTTGCAGCTCCGCAGCTCTCCACAGGTGAGGTTGAGGGTTAGGGTGAGGGTTAGGGTTAGTGTGAGGGTTTGGTTGAGGGTGAAGGTAAGGGTTAGGGTGAGGGTTAGGATGAGTGTGAGGGTTAGGGGTAGGGTTAGGGTGAGTGTCATGGGGAGGTTTAGGGTTAGGGTTAGGGTTAGGGTGAGGTTTAGGGTGAGGGTGAGGGTGAGGTTGAGGGTGAGGGTTAGGATTATGGTGAGGGTTAGGGTGATGGTGAGTGTTAGGTTTAGCATTAGGGTTAGGCTTAGGGTGAGGCTTAGGGTGAGGCTTAGGTTTAGAGTAAGGGCTAGGGTGAGGGTGAGGGTTAGGGTTAGGGTTAGGGATAGGGTGAGGATTAGTGTTAGGGTTAGGGTTAGGGTGAGCATTAGCCTGAGGGTTAGGGTTAGGGGTAGGGTGAGGGTAAGCATTAGGGTGAGGATAAAGGTGAGGGTGAGTTTTAGGATTAGCATTAGGGTTAAGGTGAGGGTGAGGGTTAGGATTAGGTTTAGGTTTAGGGTGAGGGCAGGGTGAAGGTGAGGGTGAGTGTTAGGGCTAGGATTAGAGTTTGGATTACTCTGATGGTGAGGGTTACGGTGAGGGTCATGGATAGTGTTAGGGTTAGGGTTAGGGTTAGGGTGAAGTTTAGGGTTATGGTTAGGGTTATGTTTAGTTTGAGGATTAGAGTTATGGTTATCTTTAGAGTTAGGGTGAGGGTAAATGTTAGGGTGAGGTTTATGGTGAGGGTTAGGGTTAGGGTTAAGCTGAGGGTGAGGGTCAGGTTGAGTGTTAGGGTTAGGGTGAGGTTTAGGGTTAGGGTGAGTGTTAGTTTTAGGGTTAGGGTTACAATGAGGGTGAGGGTTAGGGTGAGGGTGAGGGGTAGGTTTAGGGTTAGGGTGAGGTTTAGGTTTAGTGTGAGGGTTATGGTTAGGGTTAGCTTTAGGGTGAGGGTGAGGGTAAAGTTTAGGGTGAGAGTGAGGGTTAGGGTTAGGGGTATGGTTAGGCTTACGGTTAGGGTGTGGCTGAGGGTTAGGGTGAGGGTGAGGGTGAGCGTTAGGGTTAGGATTAGGTTGAGGGTTAGGGTTAGGTTGAGGGTTAGCGGTAGGGTGAGTGTGAGGGTGTGGGTGAGGGTGAGGGTTAGGTTTAGGTATAGAGTTAGGGTTAGGGTTAGGCTGAAGGTGAGGGTGAGTGTGAGGATGAGGGTTAGGGTTAGGGTGAGGGTTAGGTTTACTGTGACGGTTTGGTTGAGGGTGAAATTTAGGGTTAGGGTTAGGGTTAGGATAAGATTGAGGGCTAGGGTGATGTTGAGTGTTAGGTTAGCGTTAGGTTAGGGTGAGGGTTAGGGTTAGGGTTAGGGTGAGGGTTAGTGTGAGTGGTATAGCTAGCTTTAGGGTGAGTGTTAGGTTTAGTGTGAGGGTTAGGGTTAGGTTTAGAGTTAGGGTGAGGGTAATTGTTAGGGTGAGGTTTAGGGTGAGAGTGAGGGTTAGGGTTATCGTGAGTGTTAAGGTGAGGGTGAGGGTAAGGGTGAGGGTGAGGGTGAGGTTAATGTGAGGATGAGGGTTAGGGTTAGGGTTAGGGTTATAGTTAGGGTGAGGGTGAGGGTGTGGTTTAGGGTTAGGATTAGGGTTAGGGTTGGGGTTAGACTGAGGTTGAGCTTGAGCCTGAGGGTTAGGGTGAGGGTGAGGGTTAGGTTTAGCGTTAGGGTTAGGGTCAGAGTTAGGGTTAGAGTTAGGGTTAGCATTAGGTTGAGGGGTAGGTTTAGGGTAAGGGTGAGGATTAGGGTTAGTGTGCGGGTTAGAGTTAGGTTTAGGGTGAGGGTAAGGGTTAGGGTGAGGGTTTGGGTGAGGGTGAGGGGTAGGGGTAGGAGTAGGGTTAGGGGGAGGGTTAGGTTGAGGGTTAGAATTTGGGTTAGGGTTAGCGTGAGGGTTAGGGTTACATTTAGGGTTAGGGTGAGGGTTACGGTGAGGATGATGGTAAGGGTAAAAGTGAGGTATAGGCTGAGGTTGAGGTTTATTGTGAGGGTTAGGGTTAGGTTTGGGGTTAGGGTAAGGGTTAGGGTTAGGGTCAGGGTGAGGGTTAGATTGAGGATTAAGGTTAGGGTTAGTGTGAGTTTTAGGGTGAGGATGAGGGTTAGGTTTACGGTGAGGGTGAGAGTTAGAAATAGGGCTAGGGTCAGGGCTAGGGTGAGGGTGAGTGTTAGGGTTAGGGTTAGGGTTATGGTGAGGTTTAGGATTAGGGTGAGGGGTAGGGTTAGTGTGAGGGTTAGTGTTAGGGTTAGGGTTAGTGTTAGGGTGAAGGTAAGTGTTCGGGTGAGGGTTAGGTTCAGGGTGAGGGTTAGGTTCAGGGTGAGGGTTATGGTTAGGGTTAGGTTAGTGTTAGGGTTATTGTTAGGGTTAGGGTTATGGTTACTGTTACGGTGAGTGTCAGGGTGAGAGTTCGGTTAGGTTGAGGTTTATTGTTTGGGTTAGGGTTAGAGTTAGGTTTAAGGTGAGGGTGAGGTTTAGGGGTAGAGTTAGGGTTAGGGTGAGGGTTAGGGTTAGGGTTAGGTTTAGAGTACGGGTTAGGGTGGGGTTGAAGGTAAGGGTAAATTTGAGGGTTAGGCTAAGGGTGAGGGTTACAGTAAGGGTGAGGGTTAGGGTTAGGTTTAGGGTGAGGGTGAGGGTTAGATTGAGGATTAGTGTTAGGGTTAGTGTGAGGTTTAGGGTGAGGATGAGGGTTAGGGTTAGTGTTACGTTGAGGTTTACGGTTATGGTGATGCTTAGGGTTAGTGTGAGCGTTAGTGTTAGCGTTAGGGTTTATGTTAGGGTGAGGGTAAGTGTTAGGGTGAGGTTTAGGGTGAGGGTTATGGTTAGGGTGAGGGTGAGGGTTAGGGTTAGGGTTATTGTTAGGGTTAGAGTTAGGGTTAGGGTTATGGTTAGGGTTAGGGTTAGGGTTAGGGTTAGGATGAGGTTTAGTTTTAGGATTATGGTTAGAGTTAAGTTTAGGGTGAGGGTGAGATTTAGTGTTAAAATTAGGGTTAGTGTTAGTTTTAGGGTTAGGGTGAGGGTTAGGTTTAGGGTTAGGCTTAGGCTTAGGCTTAGGCCGAGCATGAGGGTGAGGGTTAGGGTTCGGATTAGGGTGAAGGTTAGATTGAGGTTTAGGGTTAGGATTAGGGTAAGGGTGCGTTCTAGGGTTAGGGTTAGGGTGAGGGCTAGGGTTAGGGATAGGGTTTAGGATTAGAGTTAGGGTAAGGGTGATTGTGAGGATTAGGCTAAGTGTTAGGCTTAGAGTTAGGGTGAGGATTAGGGTTAGGGTTTGGGTTAGGGTGATGTTGAGGCTGAGGATTAGGGTTAGGTTTACGGTTAGGTTTAGGGTTAGGGTTAGTGTTAGTGTTAGTGTTAGGGTTAGGGTTATGGTGAGGGTTAGGGTTAGAGTTAGGCTTAGGCTTAGGCTTAGTGTTACGATGAGGGTGAGGGTGGGGTTGAGGATTAGAGATAGGGTTAGGGTTAGGCTTAGGGTTAGTGTTAGTGTTTGGGTGAGTGTTTGGGTTATTGTGAGAGTTATGGTTAGGGTGAGGGTTAGGATAAGGATTAGGGTTATTGTTAGGGTTAGGTTTAGGGATTCGGTTACGGTGAGGGTGAGGGTGAGGGTGAGGGTTAGGGTTAGGGTTAGGGCGAGGTTTAGGGTTTGGGTTAGGGTTAGAGTGAGGGTTAGGGTGAGTGTGAGGTTTAGGGTTAGAGTTAGGATTAAGGTGAAGGTTAGGTTGAGGTTTAGGGTTAGGGTTAGTGTTAGGGTAAGGGTTAGGGTGAGAGTTAGGGGGAGGTTTAGGATTACAGTTAGGGTTAGGTTTATGGTTAGTGTTAACCTTAGGGTTAGGGTGAGGGTGAGGTTTATGTTTAGAATTTGGGTGAGGCTGAGGGTCAGGGTGAGGGTTAGGATTAGGGTTAGGGTTAGGGTGAGTGTGAGGGTTAGGGTTAGGGTTGGGGTTAGCATTAGATATAGGCTGAGGGTGAGGGTGAGGGTGAGGGTAAGGGTTAGTTTGATGGTTAGGGTTAGGGTTAAGGTGAAGTTTAGTGTTAGGGTTAGTGTTAGAGTTAGGGTTAGTGTGAGGGTTAGGTTTAGGGGTAGATTTAGGGTTAGGGTGAGGATTTGGTTGAGTGTTATGGTTAGGGTGAGGGTTAGGGGGGAGGTGAAGGTAAGGGTATACATGACGGTTAGGCTGTGTGTGAGGGATATGTCAAGGGTGAGGGTTAGGTTTAGGGTGAGGTTTAGGGTTAGGGTTAGTGTGAGATTAAGGGTTCGGGTTAAGTTTACGGTTAGGGTTAGGGTTAGGGTAAGTGTTACGGTGAGGCTGAGGGTTAGTGTCAGTTTGAGAGTTAGGGTTAAGATTAGGGTTAGGGTGAGGGTTAGGGTTAGGGCTAATGTTAGGGTGAGGGTTAGGGTTACGATTAGGGTTAGGGTGAAGGCTAGGGGTGGGTGAGGTTTAAGGTTAGGGTTAGCGTGAGGTTTACGGTTAGGGTTAGGGTGAGGGTTAGGGTGAGGTTGAGGTTTAGGGTTAGAGTTAAAATTAGTGTGAGGCTCAGTTTGAGGGTTAGGGTTAGGGTTAGTGTTAGAGTTAAGGTTAGGTTGAGGGTTAGGTTGTGGGTGAGGGTTAGGCTTAGGGTTAGGATTAGGATTAGGTTTAGGCTTAGGGTAAGGGTGAGGGTTAGGTTTAGTGTTAGGGCTAGGGTTAGGTTTAGAGTGAGAGTTAGGGTTCGGTTGAGTTTACGGTTAGGGTGAAGGTTACCGTTAGGGTTAAGGTTAGTGTGAGCGTTAGGATTAGGTTGAGGTTTAGGGTTAGGATTAGGGTTAGGGTGAGTGTTAAGGTTAGGGTTAGGGTGTGTGAAGGATGAGGATTAGGGTTTGCGTGAGGGCTAGGGTGAGGGTGAGGGTTAGGGTTAGGGTTAGGGTTAGGATGAGTTTTAGGGTGAGGGTTAGTTTTAGTTTTAGGGTTATGTTTATGGTTAGGTTTAGGATTAGGGTTATGGTGAGGGTTAGGTTGAGGATTAGGTTTAAGGTGAGGGTGAGGGTTAGGGTTAGGGTGAGGGTTAGGGTTAGGACTAGGGTTAGGGTTAGGGTGAGTGTAAGGATTATGTTTGGGGTTAGGGTTAGGGTTAGGTTTAGGGTTAGGATTAGGGTTAGGGTGACGGTGAAGTTTAGGGTTAGGGTTAGGGTTAGTTGGAGGGTTAGGTCGGGGGTTAAGATTACGGTTAGTGTCAGGGTTAAGGTTAGGGTGAGGGTTAGGTTGAGGTTTAGGTTTATGGTTAGGGTTAGTGTTAGGTTTAGGGTTAAGGTGAGGGTGAGGGTTAGGGTTAGACTTAGGTTTAGGGTTAGGCTTAGGGTGAGGGTGGAGGTGAGGATTAGGGTTAGGGTGATGATTAGGGTTAGGATTCGGGTGAGGGTTAGTATGAGGGTTAGGGTTAGGATTAGGGTTAGGGTGAGGGCTAGGTTGAGGTTGAAGTTTAGGTTAAGGGTTAGGCTTAGGCTTAGTGTTAGGCTGAGAGTGAGGTTGAAAGTGAGGGTTATGGTTAGGATGATGGTTAGGTTTACAGTTAGGGTGAGGGTTAGGATGAGTTTTAGGGTTAGGGTGAGGATGATGGTAAGGGTAAAGGTGAGGTTTAGGGTAAGCATGAGGGTTAAGATATGGGTGAGGTTAGGTTTAGGTTTAGGGTAAGGGTAAGAGTAAGGGTTAGGGTAAGGGTCAGGGTGAGGGTTAGATTGAGGATTAGGGTTAGGGTTAGTGTGAGGTTTAGAGTGAGGATGAAGGTTAGGGTTAGGGTGAGGTTGAGGGTTAGAATTAGGGTTAGAGTGAGGGCTAGGGTGAGGGTGAGGATTAGGATTAGGGTTAGGGTCAGTGTGAGGTTTAGAATTAGGGTGAGGGTTAGGGTTAGTGTGAGGGTTAGTGTTAGGTTTAGGGTTAGTGTTAGGGTGAGGGTAAGTGTTAGCGTGAGGGTTAGGGTTAGGGTGAGGGTTATGGTTAGGGTGAGGTTTTGGGTTAAGGTTAGGGTTATTGTTAGGGTTAGGTTTAGGGTTAGGGTTACGGTTACAGTGAGGGTTAGGGTGAGGTTTAGGTTTAGGGTTAGGATGAGGTTTAGGTTTAGGGTTACACTTAGACTTAGGGTTAGGGTGAGGGTGAGATTTAGGGTTAGAATTAGGGTTAGTGTTAGTGTTAGGGTTAGGGTGAGGGTTAGGGTTAGGCTTAGGCTTAGGCTTAGGTCGAGCATGAGGTTGAGGTTTAGGGTTCGGGTTAGCCTGAGGGTTAGGATTACCGATAGGGTGAGGGTTAAGATGAGGTTTATGGTTAGGTTTAGGGGAACGGTGAGGGCTAGGGTGAGGGTTAGGGTGAGGGCTAGATTTAGGGATAGGGTTATTTTTAGGATTACGGTTAGGGTGAGGGTGAGTTTGAGGGTTAGGTTTAGGCTTAGGGTTAGGCTTAGACTTAAGGTGAGGATTAGGGTTAGGGCTTGTGTTATGGTGAGGTTGAGGCTGAGGATTAGTGTTTGGTTTAGGGTTAGGTTTAGGGTTAGGGTTAGTGTTAGTGTTAGGGTTAGGGTTATGGTGAGGATTAAGGTTAGGGTTAGGGTTAGGGTTAGCCTTACTGTTAGGCTGAGGGTGAGTTTGGCCGTGAGGATTAGAGTTAGGGTTAGGGTTAGGCTTACAGTTAGTGTTAAGGTTAGGGTTAAGTTTACAGTTAGGTTGAGGCTGAGGGTGACGGTTATGGTTAATGTTATGATTAGGGTTGGGATTAGTGTTATATTTAGGGTTAGGGTTAGGGTTACTGTGAGGTTGAGGGTGAGGGTGATGGTTAGGGTTTGGGTGAGGTTTAGGGTTAGGTTTAGGGTTAGGGTTAGGGTGAGTGTGAGGGTTAGGGTTAGGGTTAGGTTTATGGTTATAGTTAGGCTGAGGATGAGGGTGAGGATCAGGGTGAGGGTTAGGGTGAGGGTGAGGGTTAGTGTTAGGGTGAGAGTTAGGGTTAGGTTAAGTTTAGGTTTAGGGTGAGGGTTAGGGTTAGGTTTAGGGTGAGCATTATGGTTAGAGTTAGGTTGAGGGTTAGGGTTAGGGTAAGGATGAGATTAAGGGTTAGGGTTAGGGTGAGGGTTTGGATGATGATTAGGGTTAAGATTAGGGTTAGGGTAGGGCTACGATGAGGGTGAGGATTAATCTTAGTGTTAGGTTAAGATTTAGGTTTAGGGTTAGGGTTAGGGTGAGGGTGAGGATGAGGGTTAGGGTTACGGTGAGGGTGAGGGTTAGGGTTAGGGTGAGGGTTAGGGTTAGGATTATTGTTAGGGTGAGGTTGAATGTTAGCATTAGTGTTAGGGTTAGGATTAATGTTATTGTTAGGGTTAGGGTTAGAGTTATGGTGAGGTTGAGGGTTAGGGTCGGCGTTACGTTTAGGGTTAGGTTCAGGTTTAGTTTTAGAGTTAGGATTAGGGTTAGGGTGAGGGTGATGTATATGGTTACATTTAGGTTTAGTTGGAGAGTTAGGTCGAGGGTTAGGGTTAGGCTTAGTGTTAGGGTTAAGGTTAGGGTGAGGGTTAGGTTGAGGTTTAGGTTTAGGGTTAGGGTTAGGGCTAGGATTAGGGTTAGGGTGAGGGTGAGTGTGAGGTTTGGGGTTAGAGTTAGGCTTAGGCTTAGGGTTAGGCTGAGGGTGAGGGTGGAGGTGAGGGTTAGGCTGATGGTTAGAGTTAGGGTTATGGTGAGGGTTAGTGTTAGGGTTAGGTTTAGAGTTAGAGTTAGGGTGAGGATGAGGTTTAGGGGTAGAGTTAGGGTTAGGGTGAGGGTTAGCGTTAGAGTGAGGGTTAGTGTTAGCGTTAGTGTGAAGTTTAGGGTGAAGATGAGGGTTAGGGTTAGGCTGAAGGCTAGGGAGAGGGTTAGGTTTAGGGTTAGTGTTAGTGTGAGGTTTAGGGTTAGGGTGATGGTTAGGGTTAGTGTGAGGGTTAGTGTTAGGGTTAGGGTTAGTGTTAGGGTGAGGGTAAATGTTAGGGTGAGGGTTAGGATTATGGGGAGGGTTAGGATGAGGGTTAGGGTTAGGATTAGGGTTAGGTTGAGGGTGAGTGTGGGTATTAGGGTTACGTTTAGGGTTAGAATTAGGTTTAGGCTGAGGGTGAGGTTGAGGGTGAGGGTTAGGGTTAGGTTGAGTGTTAGGCTAAGGGTTAGGGGGAGGTTTAGGAAGAGGGTTAGGGTTAGGTTTAGGGTTGGGTGAGGGCTAGGTTGAGGGTGAGGTTTAGGTTAGGGTTATGGTGAGCTTTAGGGTTAGGGTAAGGTTGAGAGTTAGGGTTCGGGTTAAGTTTAGGGTTAGGTTGAGGGTTACGTTAAAGGTTACAGTGAGAGTGAGGGTTAGGGTTAGGTTGAGGGTTAGGGTTCGGATTAGAGTTAGGTTGAGGGTGAGGGTGAGGGTTAGGGTTAGGGTTAGGGTTAGACTTAGGGTTAGACTGAGGGTGAGGGTCAGGGTGCGGGTTAGGGTTAGTGTAAGGGTTAGGGTTAGGTTTAGGGTGAGAGTTAGGGTTTGGTTAAGTTGCGGGTTAGTGTGAGGGTTAGGGTTAGGGTTACGGTGTGTGTGAGGGTTAGGGTAAGGTTGAGGGTTAGGGTTAGGATTAGGGTTAGGGTGAAGGTAAGGATGAGGATTAGGGTTAGGATTAGGGTTAGGGTCAGGGCTAGGGTGAGGGTGAGGGTTAGGGTTAGTGTTAGATTAAGGTTTAGGGTTAGGGTTAGGGTTAGGGTGAGGGTTAGGTTAAGGGTTAAGGTTACGGTGAGTGTGAGGGTTAGGATTAGGGTTAGTGTGAGGGTGAGTGTTAGGAATAGGGTTAGATTTAGGGTTAGGGTTAGGTTTAGCTTTAGGATAAGGGTTAGGGTGAGGGTGAGGTTTAGGGTTAGATATAGTGTTAGTTGGAGGTTTAGGTCGTGGGTTAAGGTTAGGGTTAGTGTTAGGGTTAAGGTTAGGGTGAGGGTTAGGTTGAGGTTTATTGTTAAGGTTATTGTTATGGTTAGGATTAGGGTTAGTATGAGGGTTAGGTTTAGGGTTAGGGTGAAGCTGAGGGTGAGGGTGAGGGTTAGGGTGAGTGTTAGGTTTAGGATTAGGGTTAGGGTGAGGGTGAGTGTTAGGCTTATGGTTAAGGTTAGGGTTAGGATTAGGGTTAGGAATAGGGTTAGGGTGAGGATGAAGTATAGGGTTAGGGTTAGGGTTAGTTGGAGGGTTAGGGTGAGGTTGAGGGCTAGGGTAAGGGTTAGGCTTAGGCTTAGGGTTAGGCTGAGAGTGAGGTTGAGGGTGAGTGTTAGGGTTAGGATGATGGTTAGGTTTACAGTTAGGGTGAGGGTTAGGATGAGGTTTATGGTTAGGGTGAGGGTTAGGGTGAGGATGATGGTAAGGGCAAAGGTGAGGTTTAGGCTGAGGGTGAGAGTTAGGATTAGGGTGATGGTTAGGGTTAGAGTGAGGCTTAGTGTTAGGGTTAGTGTGAAGTTTAGGGTTAGGATGAGTGTTAGGTTTAGGGTGAGGGCTAGGGACAGGGTGAGGTTTAGGGTTAGTGTTCGGGTGAGGGTAAGTGTTAGGGTGAGGGTTAGGATTATGGGGAGGGTTAGGATGAGGGTTAGGGTTAGGATTAGGGTTAGATTGAGGGTGAGTGTGGGTATTAGGGTTACGTTTAGGGTTAGGCTTAGGTTTAGGCTGAGGGTGAGGTTGAGGGTGAGGGTTAGGGTTAGGTTGAGTGTTAGGCTAAGGGTTAGGGGGAGGTTTAGGAAGAGTGTTAGGGTTAGGTTTAGGGTTGGGTGAGGGCTAGGTTGAGGGTGAGGTTTAGGTTAGGGTTATGGTGAGCTTTAGGGTTAGGGTAAGGTTGAGAGTTAGGGTTCGGGTTAAGTTTAGGGTTAGGTTGAGGGTTACATTAAAGGTTACAGTGAGGGTGAAGGTTAGGGTTATGTTGACGGTTAGGGTTCGGATTAGAGTTAGGGTGAGGGTGAGGGTGAGGGTTAGGGTTAGGGTTAGGGTTAGCCTTAGGGTTAGACTGAGGGTGAGGGTCAGGGTGCGGGTTAGGGTTAGTGTAAGGGTTAGGGTTAGGTTTAGGGTGAGAGTTAGGGTTTGGTTAAGTTGCGGGTTAGTGTGAGGGTTAGGGTTAGGGTTACGGTGTGTGTGAGTGTTAGGGTAAGGTTGAGGGTTAGGGTTAGGATTAGGGTTAGGGTGAAGGTAAGGATGAGGATTAGGGTTAGGATTAGGGTTAGGGTCAGGGCTAGGGTGAGGGTGAGGGTTAGGGTTAGTGTTAGATTAAGGTTTAGGGTTAGGGTTAGGGTTAGGGTGAGGGTTAGGTTAAGGGTTAAGGTTACGGTGAGTGTGAGGGTTAGGATTAGGGTTAGTGTGAGGGTGAGTGTTAGGAATAGGGTTAGGTTTAGGGTTAGGGTTAAGTTTAGCTTTAGGATAAGGGTTAGGGTGAGGGTGAGGTTTAGGGTTAGATATAGTGTTAGTTGGAGGTTTAGGTCGTGGGTTAAGGTTAGGGTTAGTGTTAGGGTTAAGGTTAGGGTAAGGGTTAGGTTGAGGTTTATTGTTAAGGTTATTGTTATAGTTAGGATTAGGGTTAGCATGAGGGTTAGGTTGAGGATTAGGGTTAAGGTGAGGGGGAGTGTTATGGTTAGGGTGAGTTTTAGGGTTAGGATTAGGGTTAGGGTGAGGGTGAGTGTTAGGATTATGGTTAAGGTTAGGGTTAGGATTAGGGTTAGGAATAGGGTTAGGGTGAGGATGAAGTATAGGGTTAGGGTTAGGGTTAGTTGGAGGTTTAGGTCGTTGTTTAAGATTACGGTTAGTGTGAGGGTTAAGGTTAGGGTGAGGGTTAGGTTGAGGTTTAGGGTTATCGTTAGGGTTAGTGTTAGGTTTAGGGTTAGGGTGAAGTTGAGGGTGAGGGTGAGGGTTAGGGTTAGACTTAGGTTTAGAGTTAGGCTTAGGGTGAGGGTGGAGATGAGGATTAGGGTTAGGGTGATGATTAGGGTTAGGGTTAGGGTGAGGGTTAGTATGAGGTTTAGGGGTAGGATTAGGGTTAGGGTGAGGGCTAGGGTGAGGTTGAGGGCTAGGGTAAGGGTTAGGCTTAGGCTTAGGGTTAGGCTGAGAGTGAGGTTGAGGGTGAGTGTTAGGGTTAGGATGATGGTTAGGTTTACAGTTAGGGTGAGGGTTAGGGTGAGGATGATGGTTAGGTTTACAGTTAGGGTGAGGGTTAGGATGAGGTTTATGGTTAGGGTGAGGGTTAGGGTGAGGATGATGGTAAGGACAAAGGTGAGGTTTAGGCTGAAGGTGTGAGTTAGGATTAGGGTGAGGGTTAGCGTTACAGTGAAGCTTAGTTTTAGGGTTAGTGTGAAGTTTAGGGTTAGGATGAGTGTTAGGTTTAGGGTGAGGGCTAGGGACAGGGTGAGGTTTAGGGTTAGTGTTCGGGTGAGGGTAAGTGTTAGGATTATGAGGATGGTTAGGATGAGGGTTAGAGTTAGGATTAGTGTTAGGGTGAGGGTGAGTGTGGGTGTTAGGTTTAGGTTTAGGGTTAGGCTTAGGTTTAGGCTGAGGGTGAGTTTGACGTTGAGGGTTAGGGTTAGGGTGAGGGTTAGGGTAAGGGTTAGGGGGAGGGTTAGTAAGAGGGTTAGGGTTAGGATTAGGGTTGGGTGAGGGCTAGGTTGAGGGTGAGGTTTAGGTTAAGGTTATGGTGAGGTTTAGGGTTAGGGTAAGGTTGAGAGTTAGGGTTCGGGTTAAGTTTAGGGTTAGGTTGAGGGTTAGGGTAAGGGTTACAGTGAGGGTGAGGGTTAGGGTTCAGTTTATAGTTACGGTGAGGGTGAGGGTGAGGATTAGGGTTAGTGTGAATGTGAGGGTTTGGATGAGGGTTAGGGTTAGGATTAGGGTTAGTGTGAGGTTGAGGATTAGGATTAGTTTTAGGGTAAGGTTTAGGGTTAGGGTTAGGTTGAGGGTTAAGGTTAGGGTTAGGGTTAGGGGTGAGGTAGAGTGTTGGCATTAATGCTGGGGTTAGGGTTAGGGTTAGGTTTAGGGTTAGGATTACAGTTATTTTTAGGGTTAGGGTTAGAGTTATGGTGAGGTTGAGGGTTAGGTTGAGGTTTAGGTTTAGGTTTAGGGTTAGGGTTAGGATTAGGGTTAGGTTGAGGGTGAGTGTGAGGTTTAGGGTTAGGGTTAGGCTTAGGCTTAGCGTTAGGCTGAGGGTGAGGGTGGGTGTGAGGATTAGGGTTAGGGTGATGGTTAGGGTTAGGGTTAGGGGGAGGGTTAGTGTTAGTGTTAGGGTTAGAGTTAGGGTTAGGTTTAGGGTTAGAGTGAGGGTTAGCGTGGGGCTGAAGGTAAAGGTAAAGGTAAGGGTTAGGCTGAGAGTGAGGGTTACACTAAGGGTGAGGGTTAAGGTTAGGGTTAGAGTTAGGGTTAGGGTTAGGGTGAGGGTGAGGGTTAGATTGAGATTAGTGTTAGGGTTAGTGTGAAGTTTAGGGTGAGGATGAGGGTTAGGGTTAGGGAGAGGGCTAGGGATAGGGTGAGGTTTAGGGTTAGTGTTATTGTGAAGTTTTGGGTTAGGGTGATGGTTAGGGTTAGTGTGAGTGTTAGTGTTAGGGTTAGGGTTAGTGTTAGGGTGAGGGTAAGTGTTAGGGTGAGGGTTAGGGTTAGGGTGAATGTTATGGTTAGGGTGAGGGTTAGTGTTTGGGTTAGGGTTATTGTTAGCGTTAGGATTAGGGTTACGGTTATAGTGAGGGTGAGGGTGAGGGTGAGGGTGAGGTTATGGTTAGGGCTAGGATGAGGTTTAGGGATAGGGTTAGGATTAGGGTCAGGGTGAGGTTTAGAGTTAGAGTTAGGTTAGATGTGGCTGAGGGTGAGGGTTAGGGTTAGGATTAATTTTAGGGTTAGGCTTAAGGTGAGGGTTAAGTTGAGGGTGAGGGTTAGGGTTAGGGTTAGGAGTAGGATTAGGGTTAGGGTTAGGGTGATTGTGAGGGTTAGGGTTAGGGTTAGGGATAGTCTTAAGGTTAGGCTGAGGTTGAGGGTGAGGGTTATGGGTAGGTTAGGTTTAGGGTTAGGGATAGGGTGAGTGTGAGGATTAGGGTTAGAGTTAGGCTTAGTATTAGATTGAGGGTGAAGGTGTGGGTTAGGGTTAGGGTGAGCCTATGGGGTGGGTTAAGTTGAGGGTTAGGGTTAGGATTAGGGTTAGGGTGAGGATGAGTGTGTGTGTTAGGGTTAGATTTAGGGTTAGGCTTATGTTTAGGTTGAGGGTGAGGTTGTGGGTGAGGGTTAGTGTTAGTGTGAGGGTTTGTGTAAGGGTTAGGAGGAGGGTTAGGAACAGGGTTAGCGTTAGGATTAGGGTTGGGTAAGGGCTAGGGTGAGTGTGAGGTTTAGGGTTAGGGATAGGGTTAGGTTTAGGGTTAGGGTTAGGGTAACGGTGAGAGTTAGGGTTCGTGTAAAGTTTAGGGTTAGGTTGAGGGTTACGGTTCGGTTTAGGGTTAGGGTGAGGGTGAGGGTGAGGGTTAGGGTTAGTGTTAGGGTGAGGGTTAGGATGAGAGTTAGTGTTAGGTTTAGGGTTTTGTTGAGGTCTAACGTGACAGTGAGGGTTAGGATTAGGGTTAGGGTTAGAGTGAGGGTGAGGTTGAGGGTTAGGGTTAGGGTTAGTGTTAGGTTTATGGTTAGGGTGAGGGTTAGGTTGAGGGTTAGGGTTAGGCTTAGGGTTAAGATTGGTTTCAGGGTAAGGGTTAGGGTGAGTGGCAGCTTTATGGTTAGGGTTACGGTTAGGCTTAGGGTTAGGCTGAGGGTGAGGGTGAGGGTGAGGGTTAGGGTTAGTGTGAGGATTAGGGATTGGGTTAGGGTGATAGTTAGGGTTCGGTTATTTTTAGGGTTAGGGTGAGGGTTAGGGTTAGGTTTACGGTGATCATGAGGTTTAGGGTTAGGTTGAGAGTTAGGGTTATGGTTAGGGTTAGGGTGAGGGTTAAGGTTAGGGTTAGTGTGAGGGTAAGGATGAGTATTAGGGTTCGGTTTAGGGTTAGGGTCAAGGCTAGGGTGAGGGTGAGGGTTAGGGATAGTGTTAGATTAAGGTTTAGGTTTAGGGTTAGGGTTAGTGTGAGGGTTAAGTTTAGGGTTTGGGTTACGGTGAGGGTGAGGTTTAGGGTTAAGGTGAGTCTTAGGTTTAGGATTAGGGTAAGCTTGAGGGTGAGTGTTAGGATTATTGTTAGGGTTAGGGTTAGGGTTAGGTTTAGGGTTAGGATTAGTGTTATTGTTATGGTTAGGGTTATAGTTATGGTGAGAATGAGGGTGAGGGAGAGGGTGAGCGTTAGCTTTAGGGTTAGGGTGAGCTTTATGGTTAGGGTTAGGATTAGGGTTAGGATGAGGGTGAGGTTTTGGGTTAGATTTAGGGTTAGTTGGAGGGTTAGGTCCGGGGTTAGGGTTAGGGATTGTGTTAGGGTTAAAGTTAGGGTGAGAGTTAGGTTGAGGTTTAGGGATATGGTTATGGTTTGGTTTAGGTTTAGGGTTAGGGTTAGGGTGAGATTTAGGGTTAGGTTTAGGGTTAGGGTGAGAGTGAGGGTGAGGTTTAGGGTTAGAGTTAGGGTTACGGGGAGGGTTAGGGTTATGGTTTGGGTTAGGGTGAGGGTGGGGCTGAGGGTTAGGGTTAGGTTTAGGGTTAGGTTTAGGGTTAGGGTTAGTGTTAGGGTTACGGTGAGGGTTAGGGTTAGGGTTAGGCTTAGGGTTAGGCTGAGGGTGAGGGTGGGGGTGAGGATTATGATTAGGGTTAGGCTTAGGAGTAGGGTTATTGTTAGTTTAGTGTGGGGGTGAGTATTATGATTAGGGTTAGGCTTAGGGTTAAGGTTATTGTTAGTGTAATCCTTAGGGTTAAGTTTGCTGTGAGGGTGAGGCTGAGTGTGAGGGTTATGGTTATGGTTATGGTTAGGGTTAAGGTTAGAGTTAGAGTTATTGTTAGGGTTGGGTTAGAGTTAGGGTGAGGTTGATGGTGAGGGTGAGGTTTAGGGTTAGGGTGAGTTTTAGGGTGAGGTTTACGGTTAGGGTTAGGGTTAGGGTTAGGGTGAGAGTGAGGTTTAGGTTTAGAGTTAGGTTAGGGGGAAGGATAGTTTGAGGTTTAGGGTTAGGGTTATTGTTAGGGTTAGGGTGAGGTTGAGGGTTAGGTTGAGGTTTAGGGACAGGGTTAGGTTTAGGTTTAGGTTTAGGGTGAGGGTGAGTGTGAGGGTTAGATTGAGGGTTAGGCTTAGGCCTATGGTTAGGCGAAGGGGGAGTTGGAGGTGAGGATTAGGTTTAGGGTGATGCTTATGTTTAGGGTTAGTGTTATTTTTAGGGTTAGGGTTAGAGTTACGGTGAGGGTTAGGGTGCGGGTGAGGGTTAGGCTTAGGGTTAGGGTTAGGCTAAGGGTTAGGCTGAGGGTGAGGGTGAGGGTGAGGGTTAGGGTTAAGGTGAGATTTAGGGTTAAGGTTAGGCTGAGAGTTAATGGTCGGTTATGTTTAGGGTTAGGGTGAGGTTTAGGGTTAGGTTTACAGTGATCGTGAGGTTTAGGGTTAGGTTGAGAGTTAGGGTTAGGTTGAGGGTTAAGGTTAGGTTTAGGGTGAGGGTAAGGATGAGGATAAGGGTTAAGATTAGGGTTAGGGTGAGGGTGAGGGTTAGGGTTAGTGTTAGATTAAGGTTTAGGTTTGGGTTAGTGTTAGGGTGAGGGTTAGGTTGAGGGTTAGGGTTATGATGAGAGTGAGGATTAGGGCTAGGGTGAGGCTTAAGGTTAAGATTAGGATTAGCTTGAGGGTGAGTGTTAGGATTAGGATTACGGTTAGGGTTAGCGTTAGGTTTAGGGTTAGGATTAGTGTTATTGTTAGGGTTAGGGTTAGAGTTATGGTGAGGGTGAGGGTGAGGGTGAGGGTTAGGGTGAGGTTTAGGCTTATGGTTAGGATTAGGGTGAGGGTGAGGTTTAGGGTTAGATTTAGGGTTAGTTGGAAGGTTAGGTCGGGGGTTAGTTTTAGGGTTTGGGTTAAGGTTAGTATTAGGGTTAGGTTGAGGGTGAGTGTGAGGGTTAGGTTTAGGTTTAGCATTAGGCTGAGGGTGAGGGTGGGGGTGAGGATTAGCGTTAGGGTGATGGTTAGGTTTAGGGTTAGGGTGAGTGTTAGAATGAGGGTTAGGATTAGGATTAGGGTTAGGGTGTGGGCTAGGGTGAGGGTGAGGTTTAGGGTAAGGGTTAGGCTTAGGCTTAGGGTTAGGCTGAGCGTGAGGTTGAGGGTGAGGGTGAGGGTTAGGTTTAGGGTGATTTTTAGGTTTATGGTTATTGTGAGGGTTAGGATGAGGTTTAGGGTTAGGGTGAGGGTTATGGTGAGGATGATGGTAAGGATAAATGTGAGGTTTAGGCTGAGGTTGACGATTAGGATAAGGTTGTGGGTTAGGGTTAGGTTTAGGGTTAGGGTTAGGGTTTGGTTTAGGGTCAGGGTGAGGGTTAGATTGAGGATTAGGGTTAGGGTTAGTGTGAGGTTTAGGGTGAGCATGAGGGTTAGAGTTAGGGTGAGGGTGAGGGTTAGAATTAGGGTTAGGGTGAGGGCTAGGGTGAGGGTTAGGATTAGGGTTAGGGTTAGGGTTATGGTGAGGTTAAGAATTAGGGTGAGGATTAGGGTTAGTGTGAGGTTTAGTGTTAGGGTTAGGGTTAGTGTTGCAGTGAGGGTAAGTGTTAGGGTGAGGGTTAGTGTTAGGGTGAAGTTTAGTGTTAGTGTTAGGCTTAGAGTTAGGGTTAAGGTGAGGGTGAGGTTTATGGGTAGAGTTAGGGTTAGGGTGAGGGTTAGGGTTAGGGTACGGGTTAGGTTGGTTTTGACGGTGAGGGTAAATTTGAGTGTTAGGCTGAGGGTGTGGTTTACTGTAAGGATGAGGGTTAGGGTTAGGGTGAGGGTTAGTTTAAGGGTTAGGGCGAGGTGAGGCTTTGATTATTAGAGTTAGGGTTAGTTTGAGGTTTAGGGTGAGGGCGAGGGTTAGGGTTAGTATTAGGGTGAGGTTTACGGTTAGGGTGATGCTTAGGGTTAGTGTGAGCGTTAGTGTTAGCGTTAGGGTTTATGTTAGGGTGAGGGTAAGTGTTAGGGTGAGGGTTAGTGTTGGGGTGAGGGTTTTTGTTAGGGTGAGAGTGAGGGTTAGGGTTAGTTTTATTGTTACGTTTAGGGTTAGGGTTATTTTTATGGTTATTGTTAGGGTTAGGGTTAGGATGAGGTTTAGGTTTAGGGTTAGGTTTAGAGTTACTGTTAGGGTGAGGGTGAGATTTATGGTTAGAGTTAGGGTTAGTGTAAGTGTTGGGGTTAGGGTGAGGGTTAGGGTTAGGCTTAGGCTTAGGCTTAGGCTTAGGCAGAGCATGAGGGTGAGTGTTAGGGTTCGGGTTAGAGTGAGGGTTAGGGTTAGGTTAGGTTGAGGGTTAGGATGAGGTTTAGGTTAGGATTAGGGTAAGGGTGTGGGCTAGGGTTAGGGATAGGGTTAGGTTTAAGATTAGAGTTAGGGTTAGGGTTAGGCTTAGAGTTAGGGTGAGGGTTAGGTTTAGGGTTTGGGTTAAGGTGACGGTGCGGCTGAGGATTAGAGTTAGGTTTAGGGTTAGGTTTAAGGTTAGGTTTAGGGTTAGGGTTAGTGTTAGGTTTAGGGTTAAGATTACAGTGAGGGTTAGGGTTAGGGTTAGGGTTAGGCTTAGGGTTAGGGTTATTGTTAGTGTTATGTTTAGGGTTAAGTTTGCGGTGAGGGTGAGGCAAAAGTTGAGGGTTATGGTTAGGGTTAGGGTTAGGGTGAGGGTTAGGGTTAGTGTTATTCTTAGGGTTAGGGCTAAAGATACAGTGTGATTGAGGTTGTGGGTGTGGGTTAGGTTTAGGGTGAGTTTTAGGGTTAGGTTTAGGTTTAGGGTGAGGGTGAGGGTGAGGTTTAGGGTTAGAGTTAGGGTTATGGGGAGGGTTAGGGTTAGGATTTGGGTTAGGGGGAGGGTGGGGCTGAGGTTTAGGGTAAAGTTTAGGGTTAGGGTTAGGTTTTGGGTTAGGGTTAGGTTTAGGGTTATGGTGAGGTTTAGGGTTAGGGTTAGGTTTATGGTTAGGGTTAGGAGGAGGCTTGGGATTAGGGTTAGTGTTGGAGTTAGGGTTAGGGTGAGGGTGAGATTTAGGGTTAGAGTTAGGATTAGTGTTAGTGTTAGGGTTAGGGTGAGGGTTAGGGTTAGGCTTAGGCTTAGGCTTAGGCTTAGGTTTTGGCCAAGCATGAGTGTGAGGGTTAGTGTTCGGGTTAGAGTGAGGGTTAGTGTTATGGTTAGATTGAGGGTTAGGATGAAGTTTAGGTTTAGGATTAGCCTAAGCGTGAGGGCTAGGGTTAGGGTTAGGGTGAGGGCTAGGGTTATGGATAGGGTTAGGTTTAGGATTAGGGTTAGGGTGAGGGTGAGTGTGAGTGTTAGGGTTAGGGTTAGGCTAAGAGTTAAGGTGAGGGATAGGGTGAGGGTTTGGGTTAGGATGAGGGTGAGGCTGAGGATTGCGGTTAGGTTTAGGGTTAGGTCTAGGGTTAGGGTTAGTGTTAGGGTTAGGGTTTGGGTTACAGTGAGGGTTAGGGTTAGGGTTAGGGTTAAGCTTAGTGTTAGGCTGAGGGTCAGGGTGGGTTTGCAGATTAGAGTTAGGGTTAGGGTTAGGCTTAGGCTTAGGGTTATTGTTAGTGTTATGTCTAGGGTTAAGTTTGCAGTGAGGGTGAGGCTGAAGCTGAGGGTTATGGTTATGGTTAGGGTTAGGGTTAGTGTTATATTTGGGTAGGGTTAGAGGTATGGTGAGGTTGAGTTTGAGGGTGAGGGTTAGGGTTAGGGTAAGTTTAGGGTTTGGTTTAGGGTTAGGGTGAGTGTACGGGTGAGGTTTAGGCTTAGAGTTAGTGTTACGGGGATGGTTAGGGTTAGGGTTTGGGTTAGGGTGAGGGTGCGCTGAGGATCAGGATTAGGTTTAGGGTTAGGGCTAGGGTTAGTTTCGGGTCAGGGTTAGGGTTAGGGTGAGGATTAGGTTGAGGTTTAGGGATAGGGTTAGGTTTAGGGTAAGTTTTAGGGTTAGGGTGGGTGTGAAGATTAGGATTAGGGTTAGGGTTGGGTTAGGGTTAGGGTTAGGTTGAGGGTTAGGATGAGGGTTAGAGTTAGTATTAGGGTTAGGGTGAGGGTGAGTGTGAGAGTTAGGGTGAGGGTTAGGTTTAGGCTTATGGTTAGGCTAAGGGTGAGGGTGGGTGTGAGGATTAGGTTTAGGGTGATGGTTCGTGTTATGGTTAGTGATATTGTTAGCGTTTGGGTTAGAGTTACAGTGAGGCTGAGGGAGTGGGTGAGGTTTAGGTTTAGGGTTAGTGTGGTGTTAGGGTTAGGGTTTGGGTTATGGTTAGGGTGAGGGTGAGGTTTAGGGTTAGATATAGTTTTAGGGCGAGTGTTTGGGGGAGGGTGTGGTATAGGGTTATTGTTAGTGTTAGAGTGAGGGTGAGGGTTAGCTTGAGGTTTAGGGTTAGGGTTAGGGTTAGTGTTAGTGTGAGGCTTAGTGTTAGGTTTAGGGTTAGTGTTAGGGTGAGGGTTGGTGTTAGGGTGAGGGTTTGGGTTATTGTGAGGGTTATGGTTAGGGTGAGGGTTAGGATAAGGGTTAGGGTTATTGTTAGGGTTAGATTTAGGGTTTTGGTTACAGTAAGTGTGAGGGTGAGGGTTAGGGTTAGGGTCAGAGTTAGGGTTAGTGTGAAGTTTAGGGTTTGGGTTAGGGTTAGAGTGAGGGTTAGGTTGAGGGTGAGGTTTAGTGTTAGATTTAGGGTTAGGGTGAAGGTTAGGTTGAGGTTTAGGGTTAGGGTTAGTGTTATGGTTAGGGTTAGGGTGAGAGTTAGGGGGAGGGTTAGGGTTAGAGTTAGGGTTAGGTTTATGGTTAGGGTTAGCGTTAGGGTTAGGGTAAGCGTGAGGTTTAGGGTTAGAATTAGGTTTAGGGTGAGGCTGAGAGTGAGGGTGAGAGTTAGAATTAGGGTTAGGATTAGGATTAGGTTTAAGGTTAGGGTGAGTGTGAGGGTTAGGGTTAGGCTTAGCCTTAGGTTTAGGCAGAGGTTGAGGGTGCGGGTGAGTGTTAGGGTTAGTTTGAGGGTTAGGGTTAGCATTACGGTGAGAATTAGGGTTCAGGTTAATTTTAGGGTGAGGGTGAGGGTTATGGTAAGGGTTTCGGTGAGGGTGAGGGTTAGTGTTAGGTTGAGAGTTAGGGTTAGGATTAGGGTTAGTGTGAAGGTTAGGGTTAGGTTTAGTGTTAGGGTGAGAGTTAGGATGAAGGTTAGAATTAGGGTTAGGGTGCGGGCTAGGGGCGGGTGAGGTTTAGGGTTAGGGTTAGGGTAAGGGTTAGGGTTAGGGTCAGGGTGAGGCTTAGATTGAGGATTAGGGTTAGGGTTAGTGTGAGGTTTAGGCTGAGGATGAGGGTTAGGGTTAGGGTGAGGGTTAGAATTAGGGTTAGGGTGAGGGCTAGGGTGAGGTTGAGGGTTAGGGTTAGGATTAGGGTGAGGTTTAGGATTAAGGTAAGGCTTAAGGTTAGTGTGAGTGTTAGTGTTAGGGTTAGGGTTAGTGTTAGGGTGATGGTTAATGTTAGGGTGAGGATTAGGGTTAGGGTGAGGGTTATGGTTAGGGTGAGGGTTTGGGTTAGTGTTAGGGTTATTGTTAGGTTTAGGGTTAGAATTACGTTTACGGTGAGGGTGAGGGAGAGAGTTAGTGTTAGGGTTAGGGTGAGGTTTATTTTGAGGGTTAGGGTTAGAGTTAGGGTTCAGGTGAGGGTGAGGTTTAGGGGTAGAGTTAGTGTTAGTTTGAGGGTTAGGGTTAGGGTGTGGGTTAGGGTGGGGTTGACTGTAAGGTTAAATTTGAAGGTTAGGCTGAGGGTGAGGGTTACGGTAAGGTTAAGTGTTGGGTCTTCGTCCGTCCCACAAAAGACAGACGGGGTCCGAGGAAAGGTAAGTGCGGCACTCGCCGGTTCCTTAGTCTCCCTCAGCCCAGGAGACAATCAGACACAGTGGGGAGCCAAATCCAGCAGGTAGAAAAACTCGTTTATTAACAGAGAGCAGCCCCTTTTTAAAGACAAAGAGGGTGGGTGGTATGGTAAGGGAGGAAGAGGAACCAATCACTGTCAAGGTCACACCCTATCATTCACCTGACCCTTCACGGGCTGGTTAGGTACTGATCAGGAGATCAATTGGGGTCTGCCCACTCTACTCTCTCCCAGAGCCATCTTGGCTGGCCATGTGCTCTTCAGTAAATTAGGCTCTGCCCACTCAACCCCCTCCCAGCGCCATCTTTGCTGCCCATGTGCTCCACAGATTTCCCCCCTTTTTTTTTTGTTTTAATGACAGACCCACCTAGCACAGTAATAAACATCAGTCCCACCACAGTTAGAAATGCTGGAAGCAGTTCAATTAATTCCTGGGCACCTGGTGTCTTTTAAGTAAGCCAGTTCCTTGTACATGCCTTTAAGCTAGCACAGGAGTCAAGATGACCTTTGAGCTTTACTGTCAGCTCCCAATGGCTCCCAACATCATCTCCCCCCATCTTTGCTTAAAGAAGCGAACCTGCCTGTCTTAGGTTGGGTAGATCGCCTTGTCTGCCTTACCCATCATCCGGAACTTCTTCAGAGCGAAGCTGAAGGCCCTGTCTTAGGTTGGTCAGACTGACACCCCCTCTTACCCGTCTCTGGCTGCGATTCCTCTCGGGGGGGAAATTCATTCATTTGGAGCTTGATAACTGGCTGGCTAAGCTCATAAGAGTTTTGCAGTGCATGTATCGCAAGGAAGGCATAGAAAAACCATCAGCAAAAGCATTACCAGGCCAGGAAATGTTACTACTAGTCCTTTAACCTTAGTGAAGGATGGGATAGCAGTCTTTGCCACTTCAGAGTCCAGAGGTGGGGATTGTTCTAATCCAGCTATTTGCCTGTGGGGTTGGACAAGATCTAAGCTGGAAGCATAACAAAAGGTGGTTGTTTAACAATAAGTATGGGTTCAATGCCACTATACGAGCAATTAGTAAAAGAACAATTAAAGCATTTAACATTAAAATAATTAACTCCTACAAAAATATTAAACAGTCCATAGGGTGGTGATCAAAATGAAGGTCAGGCCACCAGGTCGAAGGGACAGCTTCTCTTGTGGTGCTCCTGATGATTTCTGCATTGCCAGCGTTGATCACTGCCCAGGTCACTCACTCAGGTTGATGCAGATTCCATAGGGTCGTTCACAGGATCGGGAGAGTCAGGACAGCCAACAGCTGGAGTGTCAGGACAGCTGGAGTATTGCCATCTGCAATTGTTAGAGAACACAAGAGAGCTTCTCAAGGGCTGGTTGCCCTTGGGGATGGTTAATAATTGTCTTTCTGGCTTTTGTCTTTAGCTTATTCTTGGGCATCCTCCTGTATAGAGGAAATGGGTAAAAACTTAAGGTTCCTGGCAGGGATCCAAATGGGATCAGACTCCCCTATGGGGAAAACGCATCCAAATCCCCTGCCCATAGTAACTAGGGGGTCAGGTCCTCTCCATTGTTGTGTCAGGGGGTCCTTCCACCTGACTTTCACTTGGGGCTTAGGGTTTAGTTGTCCCCAGTGCTTCTGAAATCTGGATTCAGTTGCCCCTTTTGAAAAATTTAAGATGTTAATGGTAAACAAAGCTATCTGTAACTGTACATGGGGGCTAACTCCCATTTTTTGTTTTAATAATTGCTCTTTTTCTATAATTGCTTGGCCTTGGGGATTATAGGGAATTCCTGTATGTGCTGTGGCCCAGCATGCTCCTGAGTAGGTATCTATAGAGACAAAGATATATTTAAACTTACCAAAGGCCAGGAAATGAGTGACATCCGTTTGCCAGAGGACGTTAGGTTTAAGGCCTCTGGGATTTACCCCCGGGGGTTGTAATGGGGGTACTTTTAAGAAAGGGTGGCATGTTTTACAGGTATGTACTATCCTTTTAAGGTCCTTTATAGAAATCTGAGGAAATCTATGTTGAAGACCTCTCCAATTAATATGGGTTAAATCATGCAAACAGGTAGCCTCTTGTAATGTTAATGCTTGTGGGCCAGTAGCTAACTGGTCCGTCCACTTATTGCCTAGGGAAAAAAACCCAGGAAGTTTTGAATGCCCTCTCAAATGTTGAAAATGAATAGGGGCTCCCCGCCCTTCTAATAGGCCCTTAAGGGTAACCATAGGGGGGGAAATAGGGTTTTCATCCAGCTTAAGATGTGCCTGGGGAATATGAGGGAGCAAGTTAATCATATACAGGCTATCAGAATACAAATTAAAGGGTTTTTGAATGTCCTAAAGAGCCATAATTATGGCCAGCATTTCCTTATATTGTGCTGACCCTTGACAAGGTTGAAATCTTTGTTGGCTCGGGGTCTTTTGTTGCTCCTCAAAGGCTGCATATGCAGAGCCCGCTTTACCTCCGTCAGTAAAAACATGAAGGGCACCAGGAATAGGCGCAGGAGAAAATAGAGATGGTATTTTGAGGGGAAGTCACCATGACAGTCCATTTGGATGGCCTGTAATGGCAGTCAGTTTGGCCTAGAAACCCCTCCAAGGAGAGAGCAAGATGAGCATTGGCTCGAGTGAGCCACTCAACATCTGCCATCCAAAAAGGAAAAACAATGGAGTGAAGGTCGAGGCCATAATGCCTTTGGGCTTGCGTCCTTCCCTTCACAATAGCATCTGCAAGTTGGTCTGCTTGAGAGTACACCAGAGGCATGCCACCCAGGGGAGTGTGAACCCACTCTAATGGCTCCCCATTTTGAGTTAAAACTGCAGATATTAATGTAACCCCTGCAAACAACCAAAGGGAAATGGGCTCACTGATAGAATACCTCTTTAGAGAAACTTTATCCAGGGCTTTTTGGAACTGCAAAAATATTGCTCTATGGCTGTCTGTAATTGTAATAACTTCTTGTGGCGTCCTATCTTTTAGCAGGGCAAATAAGGGCACAAGACTATCTTTAGGGACAGAAACCCATGGCAACAGCGAATTGATTTCCCCTAAAAGACTCTGAAGTTGGGTTAAGGTTAGAGTGGCTGGAATATCCAGCAAAGGCTTAAGGGGGCTGGCCTAAGTCAAGGTAAGGTGGGTCCCGAGCATCTTAAAAGGAGCTACCTTTTGAATTTTATTAAGGGCTATGGTAAAACCCCCCTTTTTTAATATGTCCAGAACCTGGGCCAGAAGGCCCTCCAGGCAGCTTGGGTCTCAGTGCCCCAGAATTATATCGTCCATGTAGGCATAGGCAAGGGAGATATCTGAACCCAGCACAGGCTCTAAAAGTGTGGCCAAGTATTGTTGGCAGAAGGCCGGGCTATTGGCCACACCCTGTGGCAGCACTGTCCATTCAAACCTCCGATCAGGCTGGGAAAAATTAAGAGAAGGTATAGAGAAAGCAAACTTCTCGCAGTCATCTGGATGCAGAGGGATAGAGAAAAAACAATCTTTAATATCAATCACAACCAAGGTATATTCTGAAGGTATAGCAGGAGTCCAGGGCATGCCTCTTAGGGGGGTTCCTACTAGCTCCATCTTTTCATTTACCTTCCGTAGATCTTGGAGCATCCGCCAAGCCCCGGAGGCTTTTTGAATAACAAATACGGGTGTGTTCCAAGGACTTATAGAAGGGCGGATATGCCTGAGGCTTATCTGTTCCTCCACCAGAAGGTGGAGGGCTTCAAGTTTAGGTTTGGTCAATAGCCACTGCTCCACCCAGATTGGGCTTCCTGGCTTCCACCTAATGGGAGGTACTTGGGGGGCAGTGGCCTTTAGGATTGGGGGTGCACCCGAGAGGGTCCCCTATGTTCTTCTCTGTAATTATGAAAGTTAAAAAAAATCCCCTTCCTTAACTCCCTCTAGATCCTGTTTAAGCCTTTGTGCTTCTTCCCCATCCAGGATATCATCATATGATGCTCGATGGTCTGTAGTGACCATGGCATCCATTTGTCTTAGCATATCTTGCCCTAGTAAATTGGCAGTGAGGTTCTTTGCCACTAAAGGGCATATCTTTCCCTGTTCTCCATCTGGGCTAGTCCATGTCATAAGGGCAACCGTTTCTTTGGTCTGGGAGTTGCCCCCTACCCCCAATATCGGGGGCCCAGGTGCAAGCTTCCAGTCCAAGGGCACTTCCTCCTCCCTGAGTATGGTTCGGTCTGCCCCAGTGTCGATTAAGCAGTGATACCTCTTTCCGCCTATGAGAATACTCATTTTAGGGCGGAGTCCCTCCACCAGGGGGATGGTCCAATGGACCTGGGCTGCCCTGCCATGAGGCTGCCTGGGCCTCACAGCAGAGGGGGTTCCTCCTTGAGTTAACGGGGCTGGAAGATGCCCCTCCCCTAGTTTAAAGGCTTCCCATCTAAATCAAACTTGGATCGACAATCCTTTTTCCAATGGTATCCCTTCCTGCACCTGGGGCAGGGCGTAGGTGGCAGTTTGGCCCCCCCGGGCCGGTTGGCGGATTGCTGTGTACAGTCCCTCCTAAAGTGCCCCTCTTGCCCGCATTTAAAACAAGTCCCTCTCCCCCCTGGGGTTCCTTGGCCCTGGGCTGCCGGCATCTGAGCCTGTAAAGCTAAAGCTAGTGATTCGGACCGGTGCTGTTGTGTTCCCACATCCTGTGAGGCCACCACCCATCTGCTCAGGGAACTCTCTTTCAATCCTGCGCAGGCCATGCGGTGGTCTGCATTCAGCCCTTCCCCCGTCCCTGCTAGCATGGCATAAGTAATAAGTATTGTAGGTTGAGCCTGCCGGTTACTCTCTGCTCTCACTCTGCATTCCTCCTTAAAGAAAGCACACCATTTAATAAACTGAGAACTAGTAAGAACGGCTTTGGCCACATCCATCCAGTCCTTAGGGACACAAGGGTGATAGGCAATGTCTTGTAATAGGGTCTGGGCCTAGGGAGAGTTTGGGCCATCCTCCGCCACCGCCTTGCGGAGCTCTTTAAGATCCTTAGCTTCCCATGGATACCATTCCAAGGGCCTGTTAGCTCCTGGTGCCAGATTGACTGGATACGCTTGGGGAAGCGAATCCTGTGGCCAAGAGTCTGGGCTCTTGGGTGGCCCTTCCTTTCCAGGGCTCTTTGGTGGCCCTTCCTTTCCAGAGGAGGTCTCCGAGGAGGTTACTTCCCTGGCCCTCGGCCCCTCCATAGACGGCTGGTAGGGGCCTGGGTCTTGCAAGTCCCTCTAACAGGTCTCGTAGGGCGCCATACCTCCTCTCCAATCAGGAGAATAGGGAGGGGGCCTAGGACCGTCAGTATCAGCTGGGTCAGAGGGGGTAGTATCAGCTGGGTCAGAGGGGGTAATTTTTACCCAGGTTTTGACTTCTACTGTGCATGTCTCAGTGCGTTCTCGATTGGATTTGACCCTTTCCTTTTCCTTCTCACTTCCCAAGTCCTCCTGTACCCCTTCTAGGCCTAATGTTGCCTCTTCCTCCTCCTTCTGTGATATAGCATTACCCATATTTAGGGTTTCACTTACCCCGAGAGACCGCTTAGCCTCGGCCGGTAGCTTTTCCTTTCGTGCCCCACGTTGGGCGCCAGATGTTGGGTCTTCGTCTGTCCCACAAAAGACAGACAGGGTCCGAGGAAAGGTAAGTGCGGTGCTCGCCCGTTCCCTAGTCTCCCTCAGCCCAGGAGACAATCAGACACAGCGGGGAGCCAAATCCAGCACGTAGCAAAAACGCGTTTATTAACAGAGCAGCCCCTTTTTAAAGACAAAGAGGGTGGGTGGTATGGTAAGGGAGGAAGAGGAACCAATCACTGTCAAGGTCACACCCTATCATTCACCTGAGCCTTCATGGGCTGCTTAGGTACTGATCCGATCAATTGAGGTCTGCCCACTCTACTCTCTCCCAGAGCCATCTATGCTGCCCATGTGCTCTACAGTTAAGCGTTAGAGTAAGGGTGAGGATTAGTTTTAGGTTTAGGGTGAGGGTGAGGGTTAGATTGAGGATTAGTGTTAGGGTTAGTGTGAGGTTTAGGGTGAGGATGAGGTTTAGGGTTAAGTGAGGGATCAGGTGAGGGTGAGGGTTAGGATTAGTGTTAGGGTGAGGTTTAGCGTTAGGGTGATGGTTAGGGTTAGTTTGAGCGTTAGTGTTAGCGTTAGGTTTAGTGTTAGGGTGAGGGTAAGTGTTAGGGTGAGGGATATGGTGAGGGTGAGGGTTATGGTGAGGGTGAGGGTTAGGGTTAGGGTTAGGGTTATTGTTAGGGTTAGGGTTAGGTTTAAGGTTACAGTTACAGTGAGGGAGAGGTTGAGGTTTAGGTTTAGGGTTAGGTTAGAATTAGGGTTAGCGTGAGGGTGAGATTTAGGGTTACAGTTAGGGTTAGTGTTACTGTTAGGGTTAAGGTGAAGGTTAGGGTTAGGCTTAGGCTTAGGCTTAGGCTTAGGTCCAGCATGAGAGTGAGGATTAGGGTTTGGGTTAGAGTGAGGGTTAGGGTTAGGGTTAGGGTGAGGGTAAGGATGAGGTTTAAGTTTAGGATTAGGTTAAGGGTGAGGGCTAGGGTGAGGGTTAGGGTGAGGACTAGGTTACAGATAGGGTTAGGTTTAGGATTAGGGTTAGGGTGAGGGTGAGTGTGAGGGTTAGGGTTAGGCTTAGGGTTATGAATAGAGTTAGGGTGAGGGTTAGGGTTATGGTGAGGGTTAGGGTTAGGGTTAGTGTTAGGCTTAGGATTAGGCTGAGTGTGAGGGTGGGGGTGAGGATTAGAGTTAGGGTTAGGGTTAGGGTTAGGCTTAGGGTTAGGGTTAGTGTTAGGGTGAGGGTTAGGGTTAGGTTTAGGGTTTGGGTTAGGTTGAGGGTTAGGTTTAGGGTTAGTGTTAGGGTGAGGGTTAGGATGAGGCTTAGGGTTAGGTTTAGGGTTAGGTTGAGGACTAGGTTGAGGGTTAGGGTGAGGGTTAGGTTTAGGGAAAGGATTAGGTTTAGGATTAGGGTTAGGGTGAGGGTGAGTGTGAGGGTTAGCGTTGGGGTTAGGCTTAGGGTTATGGTCAGGGTTAGGGTTAGGGTTTGGGTTAGGGTGAAGGTGAGGCTGAGGATTACGGTTAGGTTTAGGTTTAGGGTTAGGGTTAGGGTTAGGGTTAGTGTTAGTGTTAAGTTTGAGTTGAGCGTGAGGCTGAGGGTGAAGGTTATGGTTAGGTTTAGAGTTAGGGTTAGGGATAGGGTTAGTGTTATTTTTAGGGTTAGGGTTAGAGTTATTGTTAGGTTGAGGGTAAGGGTGAGATTTAGGGTTAGGTTGAGGTTTAGGGTTAGGTTTAGGATTAGGGTTAGTGTTAAAGTGAGGGTGAGTTTTAGGGTTAGAGTTAGGGTTAGCGGCAGTGTTATGGTGAGGTTTAGGGTTAGGGTTAGTGTTAGGGTTAGGGTGAGGGTGAGGGTTAGGTTGAGGTTTAGGGATAGGGTTAGGTTTAGATTTAGGTTTAGCGTGAGGGTGAGTATGAGGGTTAGGGTGAGGGTTAGGCTTAGGCTTAGGGTTATGCTGAGGGTGACAGTGGGTGTGAGGATTAGGGTTAAGGTAATGATTCGGTTTAGGGTTAGTGTTATTTTTAGGGTTAGGGTTAAGATTACATTAAGGGTGAGTGTGCAGGTGAGGGTTAGACTTAGGGTTAGGGTGGGGTTTAGGGTTACGGTTAGGGTTAGGGTGAGGCTGAGGTTTAGGGTTAAAAATAGTGTTAGGGGGAGGGTTAGGGATAGGGTTAGTGTTAGGGTTAGTGTGAAGGTAAGGGTTAGGTTGAGGTTTAGGGTTAGGGTTAAGGTTAGTGTGAGTGTTAGTATTATGGTTAGGGTTAGTGTTTGGCTGAGGGTCAGGTTTAGGTTTAGGGTTTGGGTTAGGTTGTGGGTTAGGTTTAGGGTTAGTGTTAGGGTTTGGGTTAGGGTGAGAGTTAGGGGGAGGGTTAGGTTTAGGGATGGTTTAGGTATAGGATTAGGGTTATGGTGAGGGTGAGTTTGTGTGTTAGGGTTAGGTTTAGGGTTAGGATTAGGGTTAGGCTTAGGGTTAGGTTTAGGGGGAGGGTTAGAATGAGGGTTAGGGTTAGGTTAGGGTTAGGGTAAGGGCTAGGGTGAGGGTGAGGTTTAGGGTTAGGTTTAGGGTGAGGTTTAGGGTTAGGGTTAGGGTTAGGGTGAGCATGAGGTTTAGGGTTAGAGTTATTGTTAGGGTGAAGCTGAGGGTGAGTGTTAGGGTTACAGAGAGTGTTAGGTTTAGGATTAGGTTAAGAGTGAGGGTTAGTGCGAGGTTGAGGGTTAGGGTTAGGCTTAGGGTTAGGCTGAGGTTGAGGGAAAGGGTGAGGGTTAGGGTTAGGATGAGGGTTAGGGTTAGGTTTATGGGGAGGGTTAAGGTTAGGTTTAGGTTTAGGATTAGAGTTAGGGTTTGGGTTAGGGTTAGAGTTAGGGTTAAGATGAGGCTGAGGGTGAGGGTTAGGGTTAGTGTTAGGATTAGGATTATGGTAAGGGTTAGGGTGAGTGTGAGGGTTATGATTAGGGTTAGGTTTAGGCATAGGTTTACACTGAGGCTGAGAGTGAGGGTGAGGTTTAGGGTTAGGATTAGGGTTACGGTGAGGGTGAGTGTGTGCATTAGGGTTATGTTTAGGGTTAGGCTTAGGGTTAGGCTGAGGGTGACGTTGAGGGTGAGGGTTAGGGTTAGGGTGAGGGTTAGGGTAAGGGTTAGGGTGAGGGTTATTTTTAGGGTTAGGGTGAGAGTTATTGTTCGGGTTAAGTTTAGTGTTAGGGTGAGGGTTAGGGTCAGGGTTACGGTGAGGGTGAGGGTTAGGGTTAGGTTGAGGGTTAGGGTTAGGATTAGGGTTAGGGTGAGGGTTAGGGTTAGGGTTATTATTAGGGTGAGGGTTAGGATGAGGGTTAGGATTTGGGGTAGGGTGAGGGCTAGGGTGAGGGTGAGTTTTAGGGTTAGGTTTAGGGTGAGGTTTAGGGTTAGGTTTAGGGTTAAGTTTAGGGTTACAGTGAGGGTTAGGGTTAGGGTTAGGGTTAAGCTTAGTCTTAGGGTTAGGCTGAGTGTGAGGGTGAGGGTGAGGATTAGGGTTAGTGTTAGGGTTAGGGTTTGTATTATTTTTAAGGTTAGGGATAGAGTAATGGTGAGGTTGAAGGTGAGGATTATTGTTAGGATGAGATTTAGGGTGAGGTTTAGGGTTAGGGTTAGGGTTAGCGTGAGGGTGAGGTTTAGGGTAAGGTTTAGGGTTAGGCGGAGGATTAGGGTGAGGTTTAGAATTAGGTTTAGTGTTAAGGTTTGGGTGAGGGTGAGGGTTAGGTTGAGATTTAGGGATAGGGTTAGTTATAGGATTAGGGTTAGGGTGAGGGTTAGTATGAGGGTTAGGGTGAGGGTTAGGCTTAGGCTTATGGTTAGGCTGAGGGTGAGGGTGGGTGTGAGGATTAGGGTTAGGGTGATGGTTCGGGTTAGGTTTAGTGTTCTTGTTAGGGTTTGTGTTAGAGTAATGGTGAGGGTGAATGTGCGGGTGCGGGTTAGGGTTAGGGTTAGGGTGGAGCATAGGGTTAGGGTTAGGGTGAGGGTGAGGTTGAGTTAGATATAGGGTTAGAGGGAGGGTTAGGGTGAGGGTTAGGGTTAGGGTTAGGCTTAGGGTTACACTGAGGGTGAGGGTGATGATGAGTGGAGGGATAGGATTAGGGTTAGTGTGAGGGTGACTGAGTGTGTTAGGGTTAGGTTTAGGTTTAGGCTAAGGGTGAGGTTGAGGGTGAGGGTTAGGGTTAGGGTGAGGTTTAGGTTAAGTGTTAGGGGAGGGTTAGGATGAGATTTAGAGTTAGGATTAGGGTTAGGGTGAGAGTGAGGTTGAGGGTTAGAGTTAGTGTTCGGGTGAGTGTTAGGATGAGGGTTAGGATTAGGGTTATGGTGAGGGCTAGAGTGACGGTGAGGTTTAGGGTTAGGGTTAGTTTGAGGTTTAGAATTAGGGGTAGGGGTAGGGTGAAGGTGAGGTTTAGGGTTAGAGTTAGGGTAAGGGTGAGGCTGAGGTTGAGGGTTAGGTTTAGGGTTAGTGTTAGAGTTAGGGTTAGAGTGAGGGTTAGGGTGAGGGTGAGGATTCTGGTTAGGGTTAGGTTTAGAATTAGAGTAAGAGTTAGGGTTAGGGTGAGGGTTAGTTTTAGGGTTATTGTAAGGGGTAGTGTTAGGGTTAGGGTAGGAGTTAGGGGGAGGGTTAGGTTTAAGGATAGGGTTAGGGATAGGATTAGGGTTAGGGTTAGGGTGAGTGTGAGGATTAGGGTTAGGTTTAGGGTTAGGCTTAGGGTTAGGCTGAGGGTGAGGGTGAGGGTGCGAGATAGGGTTAGGGTGAGGGTTAGGGTTAGGGTTATGGGGAGGGTTAGGATGAGGGTTACAGTTAGGATTAGGTTTAGGGTGAGGGCTAGGGTGAGGGTGAGGTTTAGGGTTAGGGTTAGGTTTAGGGTTAGTGTTAGGGTTAGAGTTAGGGTGATTGTGAAGTATAGGGTTAGAGTTAGGGTTAAGGTGTGGCTGAGGGTGAGGCTTAGGGTTAGTGTTAGGATTAAGTTTAGGGTAAGGGTTATGGTGAGTGTGAGGGTTAGAGTTAGGGTTAGGGTTAGGCTTAGGTTTACACTGAGGTTGAGGGTGAGTGTGAGGGTTAGGATTAGTATTAGGGTTAGGGTGAGGGTGATTGGGTGTGTTAGGGTTAAGTTTAGGTTTAGGCTAAGGGTTAGGCTAAGGGTGACTTTGAGGGTGAGGGTTAGGGTTAGGGTGAGGGTTAGGATATGTGTTAGGGTGAGGGTTAGGATGAGGGTTAGGGTTAGGATTAGAGTTAGGGTGAGAGTGAGGGTGAGGGTTAGAGTTAGTGTTCGGATGAGGGTTAGGATGATGGTTAGGATTAGGGTTAGGGTTAGGGTGAGGGTTTGGGTGAGGATAGGGTTTAGGGTTAGGGTTAGTTTGAGTTTTATAATTAGGGTTAGGGTTAAGAGAGGTTGAGGTTTAGGGATAAAGTTAGGGTAAGGGTGAGGCTGAGGTTGAGCGTTAGGTTTAGGGTTAGTGTTAGTTAGGGTTAGGGTGAGGGTGAGGGTGAGGGTGACGATTAGGGTTAGGGTTAGGATTAGAATTAGAGTAAGGGTTAGGGTGAGTGTGAGGGTTAGAGTTAGGGTTAGGTTTAGGTTTAGATTTTGGCTGAGGATGAGGGTGAGGGTGAGGGTTAGGGTTAGGGTTAGGATTATTGTTAGCATTAGGGTTAGGGTTACAGTTATGTTGAGGTTTAGGGATAGGGTTATGGTTAGGGTTAGGGTCAGGGTGAGGTTTACTGTTAGAGTTAGGGTTAGGGTGAGGCTGAGGGTGAGGGGTAGTGTTAGGATTAATGTTAGGGTTAGGCTTATGGTGAGGGTTAGGTTGACGGTGAGGGTTAGGGTTAGGGTTAGGAGTAGGATTAGGTTTAGGGTTAGGGTGTATGTGAGGTATAGGGTTAAGTTAAGGGTTAGGGATAGGCTTAGTGTTAGGCTGAGGTTTAGAGTGAGGTTTAGGGTTAGGGTTAAGGTGAGTGTGATTGTTAGGGTTAGGGTTAGGCTTAGGATTTGGCTGAAGGTGAGGGTGTGGGTTAGGTTTAGGTTGAGGGTTAGGGTTATGGGAAAGATTAGGATGAGGGTTAGTGTTAGGATTAGGGATAGGGTGAGGGTGAGGGTGTGGGTTAGGGTTAGGTTTAGGGTTAGGCTTCGGGTTAGGCTGAGGGTGAGGTTGAGGGTTAGGGTTAAGGTTTGGGTGAGGGTTAGCATAAGGGTTAGTGAGAGGGATAGGAAGAGGGTTAGGGTTAGGATTAGGGTTGGATGAGGGCTAGGGTGAGGGTGAGTTTTAGGGTTAGGTTTGGGATGAGGGTTAGGGTTAGGGTAAGTGTCAGAGTTAGGGTTCGGGTTAAGTTTAGGGTTAGGTTGAGGGTTAGGGTAAGGGTTATGGTGAGGGTGAGTGTTGAGGTTAGGTTGAGGGTTAGGGTTCGGATTAGGGATAGGGTGAGGGTGAGGGTGAGGGTTAGGTTTAGTGTTATGGTGAAGGTTAGGATGAGGGTTAGGGTTAGATTAGGGTTAGGATGAGGGCTAGGCTAAGGGTGAGGTTTAGGGTTAGGGTTAGTGTGAGGTTTAGGATTAGGTTTAGTGTTAGGGTTAGGGTGAGGTTTAGGGTTAGAGTTAGGGTTATGGTTATGCTTAGGTTTAGGGTTAGGATTAGTGTTAGATTTAGGGTTAGGGTGAGGATTTGTTTGAGTGTGAGGGTTAGGCTTAGGGTTAGGATTAGGTTTAGGGTAAGGGCTAGGGTGAGTGTTAGCATTAGGGTTAGGGTTAGGGTTAGGATTAGGGTTAGACTGAGGGTGAGGGTGGGGGTGAGGGTTAGGTTTAGGGTGAGTGTGAGGTTTAGCGTTAGGGTGAGGGTTAGGGTTAGGGTTACGGTGAGCATGAGGGTTACGGTTAGGTTGAGAGTTAGGGTTAGAGTTAGGGTTAGGGTGAGGGTCAAGGTTAGGGTTAGGGTGAGGGTAAGGATGAGGATTAGGGTTAGGATTAGGGTTAGGGTGAGGGTTAGGGTTAGGATTAGGGTTAGCTTGAGGGTGAGTGTTAGGATTAGGGTTAGGGTTAGGGTTAGGTTTAGGGTTAGGATTAGTGTTATTGTTAGCGTTAGGGTTAGAGTTATTGTGAGGGTGAGGGTGAGGGTTAGTCTTAGGGTTAGGATGAGGTTTTGGATTAGGGTGAGGGTTATGGTTAGTGTGAGTGTTAGTGTTAGGGTTAGGGTTAATGTTATGGTGAGGGTAAGTGTTAGTGTGAGGGTTAGTGTTAGGGTGAGGTTTATGGTTAGGATAAGGGTTATGGTTAGGGTTAGGATTAGTGTTAGCTTGAGGGTGAGTGTTAGGATTAAGGTTAGGGTTAGGGTTAGGTTTAGGGTTAGGATTAGTGTTATTGTTAGGGTTAGGGTTAGAGTTATTGTGAGGGTGAGGGTGAGGGTTATGGTTAGGGTTAGGGTTAGGGTGAGGGTTAGGGTTAGGGTTAGGATTAGGTTTAGGGTGAGGGTGAGGTTTAGGGTTAGATTTAGGGTTAGTTGGAGGGTTAGGTGGAGGGTTAGGGTTAGGGTAAGTTTTAGGGTTAAGGTTAGGTTGAGGGTTAGGTTTAGGTTTAGGGTTACGGTTAGGGTTAGGGTTAGGATTTGTGTGAGGGTGAGGATGAGTGTGAGGGTTAGGGTTAGGGTTGGGATTAGGCTTAGGATTACTCTGTGGGTGAGGGTGGTTGTGAGGATTAGGTTTAGGGTATTGGTTAGCGTTAGGGTTAGGGTGATGTTTAGGATGAGGGTTTTGATTAGGATTAGAGTTAGGGTGAGGGCTAGCGTGAGTGTGAGGGTTAGGGTTATGGTTAGGCTTAGGCTTAGTATTAGGCTGAGCGTGAGGTTGAGGGTGAGGGTTAGGGTTAGGGTGATGGTTAGGTTTACGGTTAGGGTGAGGGTTAGGATGAGGTTTAGGTTTAGGGTGAGTGTTAGGGTGAGGATGATGGTAATGGTAAAGGTGAGGTTTAGGCTGAGGGTGAGGATTAAGATAAGGGTGAGTGTTAGGGTTAGGTTTAGGGTTAGGGTTAGGGTCAGGATTAGATTGAGGATTAGGGTTAGGGTTAGTGTGAGGTTTAGGGTGAGGATGAGGGTTAGGATTAGGGTGAGGGTGAGGGTTAGAATTAGGGTTAGGCTGAAGGCTAGGCGGAGGGTGAGGGTTAGGGTTAGGGTTAGGGTTAGGGTGAGATTTAGGATTGGGGTGAGGGTTAGGAATAGTGTGAGGGTTAGTGTTAGGGTTAGGGTTAGTGTTAGGGTGAGGGTAAGAGTTAGGGTGAGGGTTAGGTTTTGGGTGAGGTTTATGGTTAGGGTGAGGGTCAGGGTTAGGGTTAGGGTAATTGTTAGGTTTAGGTTAGGGTTACGGTTAGGATGAGGGTGAGGGTTAGGGTTAGGATTAGGTTGAGGTTTAGTGTTAGGGTTAGGGTTAGACTTAGGATTATGGTGAGGGTGAGGTTTAGGGGTACAGTTAGGGTTAGAATGAAGGTTAGGGTTAGGGTGCGGTTTAGTCTGGGGGTGATGGTAAGGGTAAAGATGAGGGTTAGGCTGAGGTTGAGGGTTCCTTTAAGGGTGAGGGTTAGGGTTTGGGTGAGGGTTAGTGTTAGCTTTAGGGTGAGGGTGAAGGTTAGATTGATTATTAGTGTTAGGGTTAGCGTGAGGTTTAGGGGGAGGATGAGGGTTAGGTTTAGAGTGAGGGTTATGATTAGAATGAGGGTTAGGGTTAGGTTTATTGTTAGGGTTAGGTATAGTGTTACTGTTACTGTGAGGGTGAGAGTGAGGGTTAGGGTTAGGGTTAGGATGAGGTTTAGGTTTAGGGTTAGGGTTAGAGTTAGGGTTAGGGTGAGGGTTAGGGTTAGGGTTAGGCTTAGGATTAGGCTTAGGCTTAGGCCGAGCATGAGGGTTCGGGTGAGGGTTCGTTTTCCGGTGAGGGTTAGGGTTAGGGTTAGGTTTAGATTGAGAGTTAGGTTGAGGTTTAGGGTTAGGATAAGTGTAAGGGTGAGGGCTAGGCTGAGGATCAGTATGAGGGTTAGGGTTAGGGATAGGTTTAGGTTTAGTATTATGGTTAGGGTGAGGGTGAGTGTGAGGGTTAGGATTAGGGTTAGGGTTAGGCTTAGAGTTAGGATGAGGGTTGGGGTTAGGGTTTGGATTAGGGTGAGGTTGAGGCTGTGGATTAAGGTTAGGTTTAGTGTTAGGTTTAGGGTTAGTTTTATCGTTAGTATTAGTGTTAGGGTTACGGTGAGGGTTAGGGTTAGGGTTCGGTTTAGGGTTAGGCTTAGAGTTAGAGTGAGGGTTAGGGTTAGGGTTTGGGTTAGGGTGAGGTTGAGGCTGAGGATTAGGGTTAGGTTTAGGGTTAGGTTTAGGTTTAGGGTTAGTGTTAGGTTTAGGGTCAGGGTTACGGTGAGGTTTAGGGTTAGGGTTAGGGTTAGGCTGAAGTTGAGGGTCGGGTGAGGATTAGAGTTAGGGTTATGGTTAGGCTGAGGCTGAGGAATGGGTGAGGATTATAGTTAGTGTTAGGGTTAGGCTTAGGGTTATGGTTATTGTTAGTGTTATGGTTAGGGTTAAGTTTCAGTTAGGGTGAGGCTGAGGCTTAGAGTTATGGTTAGGGTTAGGGTTAGGGTGAGGTTTAAGGTTAGGGTTATGGGGAGGGTTAGGATGAGGGTTAGGATTAGTATAGGGTTAGGGTGATTGGTAGGGTGAGGGTGAGGTTTAGGGTTAGGTTTAGGGTTATGGTTAGTGTTAGGGTTAGGGTTAGGGTTAGGGTTATGGTGAGGGTTATGCTTAGGGTTAGGCTTAGGATTAGGCTGAGGGTGAGGTTGGGCGTGAAGATTAGTGTTAGGGTTAGGGTTAGGCTTAGGGTTAGGGTTATTGTTAGTGTTATGGTTAGGATTAAGTTTGCTGTGAGGATGAGGCTGAGGGTTAGCGTTAAGGTTAGGGTTAGTGTTATTGTTAGGGTTAGGGTTAGAGTAATGGTGAGGTTGAAGGTGAGGGTCAGGTTTAGGGTGAGGTTTAGGTTGAGGTTTAGTGTTAGGGTTAGTGTTAGGGTGAGGGTGAGGTTTAGGGTTAGGGTTAGGCGGAGGGTTAGGCTGAGGTTTAGGGATAGGTTTAGTGTTAGGGTTAGGGTGAGGGTGAGGGTTAGGTTGAGGTTTAGGGATAGGATTAGGATTAGGGATAGGGTGAGGGTGAGTATGAGGGTTAGGCTTAGGCTTAGGGTTAGGCTGAGGGTGAGGGTGGGGGTGAGGATTAGGCTTAGGGTAATGGTTCGAGTTAGGTTTAGTGTTTTTGTTAGGGTTAGGGTTAGAGTTATGGTGAGGGTGAGGGTGAAGTGAGGGTTATGTTATGGTTAGGGTGGGGTTTAGGGTTAGGGTTAGGGTTAGGGTGAGGTTGAGGGTGAGCTTTAGGGGGAGGGTTAGGGTTAGTTATAGGATTAGGGTTAGAATGAGGGTGAGTGTGTGTGTTAGGTTTAGGTTTATGGTTAGGCTTAGGGTTAGGCTGAGGGTGAGGTTAGGGTGAGGGTTAGGGTTAGGGGGAGGGTTAGTATGAAGATTAGGTTTAGGGTTAGGGTGAGGTTTAAGGTTAGGGTTAGGGCTAGGATTAGGGTGAGGGAGAGGTTTACGGTTAGAGTTAGGGTTAGGGTGAGGCTGAGTGTGAGGGTCAGGGTTAGGGTTAGTGATAGGTTTAGGATTAGGTTTAGGGTGAGGGTTAGGTTGAGGGTGAAGGTTAGGGTTAGTGTTAGGATTAGGATTAGATTTAGGGTTATGGTGAGATTGAGGGTTAGGGTTAGGTTAGGCTTAGGCTTAGGGTTAGGCTGAGGGTGAAGGTGAGAATGAGGGTTAGGGATAGGGTGAGGGTTAGGGTTAGGGTTATGGGGAGGGTTAGGATGAAGGTTAGGGTTAGGATTAGGGTTAGAGTGAGGGCTAGGAAGAGGTTGAGGTTTAGGGTTAGGGTTAGAGTGAGGTTTAGTGTTAGGGTTAGTGTTAGGTTTAGGGTGAGTGTGATGTATAGGTTTAGAGTTAGGGTTAAGGTGAGGCTGAGGGTTAGACTCAGGGTTAGGGTTAGGATTAAGATTAGGGTAAGGATTAGGGTGAGTGAGAGGTTTAGGGTTAGGGTTAGGGTTAGTCTTAGGGTTACACAGTGGGTGAGGGTTAGGGTTAGGGTTATGTTGAGCGTTAGGGTTAGGGTTCGGTTGAGGGTTAGTGTTAGGGTAAGGATGAGGGTTAGGGTTAGGATTAGGGTGAGGGTTAGGATGAAGATTAGGGTTATGATTAGGGTTAGGGTCAGGGCTAGGGTCAGGGTGAGGATTAGGGTTAGTTTTAGGGTAAGGTTTAGGGTTAGGGTTAGGTTTAGGGTGATTGTTAGGATGAGGGTTAGGGTTACGGTGAGGGTGAGGGTTAGGGTTAGGTTGAGGGTTAAGGTAAGGATTAGTGTTAGAGTGAGGTTGAGTTTTAGCATTAGGGTTAGCGTTAGGGTTAGTGTTAGGTTTAAGGTTAGGATTACTGTTATTTTTAGGGTTAGTTTTAGAGTTATGGTGAGGTTGAGGGTGATGGTGAGGATTAGGTTTAGGGTTAGGGTGAGGTTTAGGATTAGGGTTATGATTAGGGTTAGGGTGAATGTGAGGCTTAGGGTTAGGTTTAGGGTTAGGGTTAGGGTTAGAGTTACGGTGAGATTGAGGGTAAGGGTGAGGGTTAAGGTTAGGGTGAGGTTTAGAGTGTGGTTTAGGATTAGGGTTAGGGAGAGGGTGAGGTTTACGATTAGGGTTAGGGTTAGTGGGAGGGTTAGGGTGAGGTTTAGGGTTAGGGTTAGTGTTAGGGTTACTGTGACGGTGAGGGATAGGTTGGGGTTGAGGGATTGGGTTAGGTTTAGGTTTAGGGTTAGGATGAGTGTGAGTGTGAGGGTTAGGGTAAGTGTTAGGCTTAGGTTTAGGGTTAGGCTGAGGGTGAGTGTGGGGGTGAGGATTAGAGTTAGGGTGATGGTTTGGGTTAGGGTTAGTGTTATTGTTAGGGTTAGGGTTAGAGTTCCGGTGAGTGTGAGGGTGCGGGTGAGGGTTAGGGTTAGGGTTAGGGTGGGGTTTAGGGTTAGGGTTAGGGTTAGTGTGAGGGTGAGGCTTAGGGTTAGATATAGGGTTAGGCGGAAGTTTAGGGTTAGGTTTAGGGTTAGGATTAGGGTTAGGGTGAGGATGATGGTAAGGTAAAGGTGAGGTTAAGGCTGAGGGTGAGGGTTAAGTTAAGGGTTAGGTTTAGGGTTAGTGTAAGTGTTAGGGTTAGGCTCAGGGTGAGGCTTAGATTGACGAGTAGGTTTAGGGTAAGTGTGAGGTTTAGGCTGAGGATGAGTGTTAGGGTTAGGTTCAGGGTGAGGGTTAGAATTAGGGTTAGGGTGAGGGTTAGGTTGAGGGTGAGGGTTAGGGTTAGGGTTATGGTTAGGGTGAGGTGTAGGATTAGGTTAAGGGTTAAGGTTAGTGTGAGGTTAGTGTTAGGGGTAGGGTTAGTGTTAGGGTGAGGTTAAGTGTTAGGTTGACGATTAGGGTTAGGGTGAGGTTTATGGTTAGAGTGAGGGATTGGGTTACGGTTAGGGTTATTCTCAGGGTTAGGGTTAGAGTTACGCTTACTGTGAGGGTGAGGGTGAGAGTTAGGGTTAGGGTTAGGGTGAGGTTTATTTTTAGGGTTAGGGTTAGCGTTAGGGTTCAGGTGAGGGTGAGGTTTAAGGGTAGAGTTAGTGTTAGAGTGAGGGTTAGGGTGAGGGTTAGGGTTAGGGTGTGGGTTAGGGTGGGGTTGACGGTAAGGTTAAATTTGAAGGTTAGGCTGAGGGTGAGGGTTACGGTAAGGTTAAGGGTTAGAGTAAGGGTGAGGATTAGTTTTAGGTTTAGGGTGAGGGTGAGGGTTAGATTGAGGATTAGTGTTAGGGTTAGTGTGAGGTTTAGGGTGAGGATGAGGGTTAGTGTTAAGTGAGGGCTAGGGTGAGGGTGAGGGTTAGGATTAGTGTTAGGGTGAGGTTTAGGGTTAGGTTAGGTGAGGGCTAGGGTGAGGGTGAGGGTTAGGATTACTGTTAGGGTGTGGTTTAGGGTTAGGGTGATGGTTAGGGTTAGTTTGAGCGTTAGTGTTAGCATTACGTTTAGTGTTAGGGTGATGGTAAGTGTTAGGGTGAGGATTATTGTGAGGGTGAGGGTTAGGGTGAGGGTTAGAGTTATTGTTAGGGTTAGGGTTAGGATGAGGTTTAAGTTTAGGGTTAGGGTTAGAATTAGGGTTAGCGTGAGCGTGAGATTTAGGGTTACAGTTAGGGTTACTATTACTGTTAAGGTTAAGGTGAAGGTTAGGGTTAGGTTTAGGCTTCAGCTTAGGCTTAGGTCGAGCATGAGAGTGAGGGTTAGGGTTTGGGTTAGAGTGAGGGTTAGGGTTAGGGTTAGGGTGAGGGTAAGGATGAGGTTTAGGTTTAGGATTAGGGTAAGGGTGAGGGCTTAGGTGAGGGTTAGGGTGAGAGCTAGATTACGGATAGGGTTAGGTTTAGGATTAGGGTTAAGGTGAGGGTGAGGGTGAGGGTTACGGTTAGGCTTAGCGTTAGGCTTAGAGTTAGGGTGAAGGTTTGGGTTAGGGTTAGGGTTATGGTGAGGGTTTGGGTTAGGGTTAGGTTTAGGCTTAGGATTAGGCTGAGCATGAGGGTGGGGGTGAGGATTAGAGTGAGGGTTAGGGTTAGGCTTAGGGTTAGGGTTATTGTTAGTGTTATGGTTAGGGGTAAGTTTGAGGTGAGGGTGAGGCTGAGACTGAGGTTTATGGTTAAGTTTGGGTTATGGTTAGGATTAGTGTTATTCTTAGGGTTAGGGTTAGAGATATGGTGAGGTTGAGGGTGAAGGCGAGGGTTAGGGTTTGGATGAGGTTTAGCATTAGGTTAAGTGTTAGGTTTAGGGTGAGGGTGAGGTTTAGGGTTAGAGTTAGTGTTAGGGGGACGGTTAGGGTGAGGTTTAGAGTTAGGGTTAGTGTTATGGTTAGGGTAAGGTTGAGGGTTAGGTTGAGGTTTAGGGATAGGGTTAGGTTTAGGCTTAGTGTTAGGGTGAGGGTGAGTGTGAGCGTTAGGGTGAAGATTAGGCTTAGGCTTAGGGTTAGGCTGAGGGTGAGGGTGGGGGTGAGGATTAGGGTTAGGGTGATGGTTCTGGTTAGGGTTAGTGTTATTTTTAGGGTTAGGGTTAGAGTTACGGTTAGGGTGAGGGTGCAAGTGAGGGTTAGTGTTAGAGTTAGGGTGGGGTTTAGGGTTATGGTTAGGGTTAGGGTGAGGGTGAGGTTTACATATAGGGTTAGGGGGAGGGTTAGGGTGAGGTTTAGTGTTAGGGGTAGTGTTAGGTTTAGGTTGTGGGTGAGGGTTAGGTTGAGGTTTAGGGTTAGTTTTAGGGTTAGGGTCAGTGTGAGGTTAGTGTTAGTGTTAGGGTTAGTGTTAGGGTGAGGGTAAGTGTTAGGGTGAGGTTATGGGTTAGGGTTACAGTTACGGTGAGGGTGAGGGTGAGGGTTAGGTTTAGTGTTAGGTTGAGGTTTAGGGTTTGGGATAGGGTTAGAGTTAGGGTTAGGGTGAGGGTGAGGTTTAGGGTTAGAGTTAGGGTTAGGGTGATGGTTAGGGTTAGTGTTAGAGTTAGGGGGAGGGTAAGGGTTAGTGTTAGGGTTAGGGATAGGATCAGGGTTAGGGTTAGAGTGAGAGTGAGTGTGTGTGTTAGGGTTAGGTCTAGGGTTAGGCTTAGGTTTAAGCTGAGGGTGAGGGTGATGGTTAGGGTTAGAGTTAGGGTTATGGTTAGGGGGAGGGGGAGGTTAGAATGAGGGTTAGGGTTAGGGTTAGGGTTAGGGTGAGGGTTAGGGTTAGGGTGAGGGTTATGGTTAGGGTGTGGGTTAGGGTTATGGTTAATGTTATTGTTAGGGTTAGGTTTAGGGTTACGGTTACGGTGAGGGTGAGGGTGAGGGTTAGGTTAAGGTTTAGGCTTAGGCTTAGGCTTAGGCCCAGCATGACGGTGAGGGTTAGGGTTAGGGTTAAGATGATGGTTCTGGTTAGGGTTAGGGTTAGTGTTCTTGTTAGGGTTAGTGTTAGAGTTATGGCGAATGGGAGGGTGCAGGTGAGGGTTAGGTTTAGGTTTAGGGTGGATTTTACAGTTAGGGTTAGGGTTAGGGTTAGGTTGAGGGTGAGGTTTAAGGTTAGATTTAGGGTTAGTGTTAGGGTGAGGGTTTGGATTAGGGTGAGGGTTATGGTTAAGGTGAGGGTTAGGATTAGGTTTAGGGTTACTGTGATGGTTCGGTTAAATTTACAATTACTGTGAGGGTGAGGATGAGGGATAGGGTTAGGGTTAGGGTGAGGTTTAGGGTGAGGGTGAGATTTAGGTTTAGAGTTGGGGTTAGGTTGAGGGTTAGTTTGAGGGTTTAGGTTAGGGTTAGTGTTAGGGTTAATATTAGGGTGAGAGTTATGGGGAGGTTTAGGGTTAGGGTTAGGGTTAGGATTAGGGTTAGGGTGAGGGTTAGTGTGTGTTAGTGTTAGGTTTAGGGTTAGGCTTAGGGTTAGGATGAGGGTGGGGTTGAGGGTGAGGGTTAGGGTTAGGTTGAGGGTTAGGGTTAGGGTTAGGGG
>NW_027203142.1:0-104639 GCF_024711535.1 Dipodomys merriami
ATCTGAGGATCATGGTTTGAAGCCAGACTATCCAGAAAAGTACATTAAAATCTTATGTGTAATAAGCCAGCAAAAAGCTAGGAGTGGTGCTATGGTTGAGTTGTAAAACATAATACTTGAGTCAAAAAACTAATAAACATAAGGGCGCTGAGACTCTAGCTTGTAATCCTAGCTATTCAGGGGTTTGAGATATGAAAATCATGGTTCAAAACCAACCTGCAAAGGAAAGTTAATGAGAACTTATTTCCAATTAACCACCAGAAAGCCTGAAGTGGCTCTGTGGCTGAAACGGTAGAGCATTTGCCTTAAGCTGAAGAGCTCAAAGACAGCACTCAGGCCGAGGGTTCAACTCCACCCTCCTTAAAAATATATAAGAAACAGCAATGAGGCCCAGAGATCAGGTCTACTGACCGCAATTAAAAGGCATTGAGGTTGAAGTCAAGAAAGAGCTGAGTAAAAATTTTAAAATGTCAGAGGCTGGTTGCTCATGCCTGTAGATTCTACCTACCCAGGCCGCAGTTCAAAGCCAGCACTAGCAAGAAAGTCCATGAGATTTGTGTATGTAATTACCAGTACTAGGGGTTGAACTTGCCCTGTTTTACTCAAGTCTAGAGTACTACAACCCCAAGCTTTTTGGTGATTAATTGGAGATAAGAATCTCAGACTTCATCTGGGAAGTTGGCTCAGTGGTAGGATGCCAGCCTTGCATGTATGTGGACCTGGGTTTGATTCCTCATAACCACATAAGCAAGAAAAGCCAACAATGTTGCTGCAGCTCAGTTGATAGAGCACTAACCTTAAGCTGGAATGCTGATGGACAGCGCCAAAGCCTAGTTTTCAGGCCCATAACCAATGGCAAAATAATAATAATTTAAAAAACCCTCAGATTTTGCTGTTCATACTGGCTTCAAACCAAGATCCTCAGATTTCAGCTTCCTTAGTAGTGCTGGGATTCTCATGAGACTCTTCAAAAAGAAAGAAGCTGGAAGTTGAGCTGTGGCTCAATTGGCAGAACTGAACAAAATCTCTGAGACAGTGGTCAGTCCCTAGTTAGAGAAAAAAAACATAAAAATTTCAAAAATAAATAATAAATTGTAATACAGAAAAAATCATGTTTAATATGATACAAAGGAAAACTTTTTTTAAGTGCAGCAAACAAAAACATACTACAAAGTTTCAAAATGACATACTGAGAGTAAGGGGAAAAGGAAAACTTTTAATATTTATGTAAATATTAAATCCAAACTGACATGACCAAAACGTAATATGATCAGAACCTTATCTCTCACTTGTAATTGCTTACAATCAATTGTCCCTCCGGTTTCAGCAGTAGCATGGGGATTTAGGAAGAACCTCTCTATGCAGCCTTGACTGAATAGGGACCTTCCTGCTTTAGCCTCTTGAGTTAGAAATACAGGCTTTGCCCTTATTTTAATACACAAATTACACTTTAAAACTCAGCATCAATATTCAAATAATGGATTATGTGTAAAAGCATGAATAAACATCCACCAGAGAAGCTCTGAGCAATACAATCATAACAGTAGAAGAGCACCTACCACTTAAGGTAGGTAACAGAAGTAAGATTTAGCATTTTTTTGGAAGTTCAGGGGTTTGAACACAGGGCCTCATGCTTGCTAGGTATAGAATTCAGTGACATTAATTATATCCACACTACTTTTTTTTTTACCATTACCTCTGCTTGTGAACTTTCCTTTCAATACTGATGGAATCCACACAATGACATGCACCAGAAAATTTTGTTTTGTTTTGTTTTGTTTTTGGTCGGTCATGGGGCTTGACCTCTGGGTTGGGCATTGTCTCTGTGCTCTTCAGCTCAAGGCGAGTTCTCTACCGCTTGAACTACAGCGCCATTTCTGGTTTTCTAGTGTTTTATTGGAGATAATAGTCTCACATACTTTCCTGCCTGGGCTGGCTTTCACCTGTGATCCTCAGATCTCAGCCTCCTGAATAGTTAGGATTACAGGTGTGAGCCACCGTCCCCCAGCCCCAGAAATTTTAATCTTCCCTTTTTCCCTTATGAAATTGTTTAGTAAATATATTTCACATAAATAGATTATTTTGTGTCCATCCATGACAGACATATATTAATTGCAGCCTTTTTTGGATGAGTCATAATTTATGCACACCTCACATTTTATAAACCTATTCATCTGGGCCCACATTTAGCAGCTTGTTCTGAGAAGAATGGTAGCTATTTTGCTAGCCACTTCTATCCTCTGCCATTTCCTACCGAAATTAGTCTTTGATATAAGTTTGAGTCTGCTCAGAGGGTAGAGCCATACGGGCTGGCTTTGAACCATTATCCTCAGATCTCGGTCTCCTGAATAGCTAGGATTACAGGTGTGAGACACCTGCACCAGGCCATCATTTCTTCCAAGAACATTTCAGGGGAATGGAATAGCACTGTACCACATACATTCATTAGCAACTGCCCCAGGGTGAGCCACTGACCTTGATACTGTCTTTGGTGTCCAAAAGGATATTGTTGGACTTGAGGTCTTCGTGTATGATTTTGTTTGGTGTAAGTAGTGAACAGCACTTACAACATGTGTGACAAGCCTCCTGGCTTCATCCTCATATAGGTGGCAGAATTTTCAGATCCACCCCAGGAGGTATCCCCTAGTGGCCAGTTCCATGATGAGATACACATACTCTTCCTTCTCTATTACCTAGTACAACCTGATGATGTGTTTGTGCCATACCTTCTTAAAAATGTCCACCTCATTCTTTGTCCAATGATGAGGACTCTCACTTCCAGAGTGTTTTAAATTCCACATCCTTGTCTGTGAGGAGGGAATGGGCCAGCTTCACTTTTCTATAGGTACCGGTGTCGAAGAGCTCTTTCTTCTGGTATTGTTTGATGATCTCTTCCTTCAAGGAGCTTGAGATCGATTCTTTCTGTACTTCCATCCTTCTGCTACAATGGCAGGTAGCAAGTCTACCTAAATAAATTAAATTAAATAAAGGAAAACCCAGAAAGAGTAAAAAGAAATACCAAAATCCAAATAACAGCCAGTCCCCACTACCGAAAAAATCATTTAACTTTGATTCAGTCCAGCGGGTCATCAACCAAGAGCTCCAAGCTCTGTTAACTGACATAGGTTGGAGCACAGTGGCTTCCTATACATCCTTCATGACCTCACACAATGGAGCAATCACAACCAGGCATAGTGATGTTATAGATGAAATGGACCAATCAGAATCTGGGCCAGTGAGGTCAGAGAAATAGCGGACCAATCACAGCCTGCCAACATTGACAGTCTAGCTCTTAGGACTCAAAGACTTGCTAAGGAATCCATGTGGCTTGAGGTTGCTCTGGTCATTCTCATGGCATTTCTGAAACCACTAGGACAGTGGTCAAAATCCTCTGATTTTCTAGAGGACTACTGAATCTTATAAATTGCTTCTCTGGAGACACTAGCTAATAGCCTCCGTTCTTGATGGCCACCTTATCCAATGTCTTTTTTCAGCAATAGCACTGCATAAAGGCCTTCGTCCTTCTCAAGGACAGCTGTGTCCTACAACTTCCTCCTGAGGGGACAAGTTCCAGGGTGGCTTTGAGCCACCACCCTCACAATTCACCTTCCTGAGTAGTTAGGATTATAAGACTGAGCCATCGGTAGGTTCTTAGCTCATCTCTACATTTGGAGGAAGTATATTTGGTGGCTGGGAAGGTGGCTCAGTGGTAGAGCGCTTGCCTTGCATGCCTGAGGCCCTGGGTTCGATTCCGCAGCACCACATAAGCAAAAAGAAAAAAGCCGGAAGTGGTGCTGTGGCTCAAGTGGTAGAGCGCTAGCCTTGAGCTGAAGACCTGAGGGGCAGCACCCAGGCCCAGAGTTCAGGCCCCACGACTGGACCCCAAAAAAAATCCCTCCTGGAGGAAGTATATTTGTTAGAAAGGTGGGTTTTAGATCTGTCCTTTTAACACTTTAAATTTGTTGCCCTTGCTGTCTAATAGTGAATCTAGTTTCTGATGAGAAATTTGTCTTAATATCATTGAAGATTACTTGCGTGTGATGAGTTGTGTCTTTATGCTTTGGGAGGTTTTCTGTTTTTGTTTAATTAGAATGTGTCTTAATGTGGACCTGTGTAATTAAGTTAATTGGCTTTTTTGAGCTGATAGATTCCTGCATGGAAGGGTTCATGCTTTCAATCACAATTGGGAAGGTATTGGTTTTTATTCCTTCAAATACTATGTATTTCTATTTTTCCCTCTGTATACATACATATATATATATATATATATATAGATTATACCTTATATATTCACATTGTATATGTGAATATACATATATATGCCTACATATTTATATTATATATACATTTATATACATATATAGTTTCACATAGCTTCCACTTTTGTGATTGTTTATGGTAGGAAGTATAGATTGATCCTAGCTACTCCATCAGAGTTAGAGTTTGAAGTTTTCCTCTTTATTTCTTGATAAAAATATGCATTACTCGCCAAGGATATTGAAATAGGTATTAAGCACAGATAGCCTCTCTCTCTCTCTCTCTCTCTCTCTCTCTCTCTCTCTCTCTCTCTCTCTCTCTCTCTCTCTCTCTCTCTCTCTCTCTCTCTCTCTCTCTCTCTCTCTCTCATTTCCTACCTTGGGTAGGTCACTGAGCACAGCGCCATTGCTTGTTGGGTTCTTCTAGTGTACTGTGAAATTTTGCAGTGTCATATTCTGCTTCAAAGGCCACCAGAAAGGCCAGCATTGGAAGAGGAGCTTCTCAAAGGCAGCCTGCATGGGTGCACCTGCCTGCCTCTGTCTTGATGTCAGAGATCCACAGCTACTTGGGGTGGCCTTAGCAGATGCCCCTTTGCCTGGACTGCTGACTGGTGACTGTGCCAGCACAAGCACAGCTTCTTTTTATTACACATCAGAGGTCTGCGTTGGAGCCTGGGGGTGTTCCCTTGTTGGGGGCTATGCATGGAGCAATGGTGCGGGCTGCAGAAGCCTCACTGTGCCTGACTTCTGGGGCACAACAAATGCCAAGGGTTTCTCTGGCTCTTTATAGAATACATGGGCAGGTTCAGGAGCAGAAGCTGAGCTCAGGGGGCCCCTAAACACAGGGTAGGCTTTAGAGCTGGGCATTACAGATTGATCTTTTTGAAGGGCTGCAGACACCCTGGAAGCTGTTAGGAGGACTGAGTACATCATGAGATTAGGTGTGGGCCTCTGAGCATCATCCATTGTTTGCAATATGGCTGAGCCCTCCCCCCCGTATTGTCCTGGTGCCCTCTGAGTGTGTGCTGGTTTCAGGCAGCGAGAAAAGTTTAATGTGTCTTTTATTACCTGAGCCTCACTAGGAAGTTCTATTGTTGGCAGGGATGATTCTGTTATTGGGAGGTCTGTGTGTTCTCTGAGTAAGGGAATCTACAGACCTCAGAGCACATCTTGGCTTTCTTTCTGAAAGGCCTAAGTGTTTAAGGCTTCGGATGCTTTATAGGTTTCTAGACATATCCATGGATTGTTCTTTTTGATCTTTCAATGACAGCTCTAATTTCGTCCCTTAGTCATGGTCTATTGACCCCTTTGATTCTGGCATAAATGAGGGAACACAGGCAGGGCTGTTGTGTTGCTAAGGAAAGCAGACAAGGCTGCCTTGTTGCTGAGAAAAAGCAGGCAGGACTGTCTTGTTACATAGTTTCATTTTATTCCCCGATGTTGGTAAATAAAACCTCCAGGTTGGACTTCAGGAGCTGCCCATGATCATTGTTCCATTCCTTTTCCCTGCTCTTACCATATTGCCTTTCTATTTAAATTCATTTTTACTTTTAATTTTTGTCAGAAAGAAAGAGGCAATTAAAAATCTATATGTAATGTTAATTTTTATTCTTGAATTACTAAAATACATGAAGAACATATCAATTAAAGCAGGATAAAATGGCAGATGGCATGAGCTTGATCACTGTCCCTCTACTCTGTCTTTCTTGCTCTACCCTGGGGTGACCACTGCGACTAGTTAGTTCTGTATCCCTGCATCTAAACCAAATGTGCACAAAGAACGGCCTATTAAAAAGAGACTTGCCCACAGCTATCCAAGTCCCTCAAACTGCTATCTTAGTAGGAGGCCAAATTTCCATTCACACTATGGAGATTCAAACGTCTACACTCAGGTTCACAGACCTGAGCCAAGTCTGTGCTGGAACCAGGACTGAAGGTGGTAACTTATTGTTCACTAAGGGAGAAGTCTGCAATAGCTAGAAATCTGCCGTTTGCCTTTCCCACTAAGTCACAGTATCAGGTATGAGGATCAAGGAGTTACACAGGCCTTTTAGAGGTTACTAGACTTTGGGTTTTAACTTTTGTAATTCCTAGTTTCTCTTCAGATCAAATATTGGGCCTGCACAACAGCAGCCCATGAGGAAGTGATGTCCAGAACATGTGTAAGTGTCTCAGACTCTTTGAATTTGTTTTTACTGAATTGTCTTTTTTTCTACAATCCACACCAATGGCCAAATAGGGTGTAGAAAAACAAGGCCACTTCCACCAAACCAGATTGTTGGTGTTCAATACCTAAATTGAGTCCACTCCATTTGATGCAATACTGTTCAAAGGAACATTCATTCAGTGAGGAGTAAAACATTGTACATCTGTCAGAGATAGATGTTAACAGATATCCTTGACTTTTAACATTATAGGTGGTATTTGAGCCAGATGCAGGTGGTATATACCTGTAATCCTGGCTACTCAGCATTCTAGTTTGAAGCCACCCTGGTCCAGAATGTCTGTGAGACTTTTATCTCCAATTAACCACCAATAAGCCCGAAGTAGAGTTGTGGTTCAAGTGGTAGAGCAATAGTCTTGGACACAAAAGCTCAGGAACAGCACCCAGGCCTTCAGTTCAAGTGCCAGGGCTAGCAAACACATACCAAAAATGTGGTATTTGCAACAAAAGAATAAATTTTAATTTGATCTCTTTTTAGCCAATTTAATATTCGAGCTCTTGATCTGAAAGCCTCTTGGCCACTCTACTCCTGGAGAATAACAATTATTCAAGTGGAAAAGGATCTACAATGATTCTCCATTAGAGATGCTGAGGTTTGAAAGACTATGCGAAAAAAATACTTCAGTCTCAAAAAGAATATAGCAATCACAGTGGAACCTCTGAAATTGTTAATTGATGGTCAGTATCTAAGCTTGAACTCAGAACCTGGGCTTTGTCCCTCAAGGTTAGCACTCTACTACTTGAGACACATCTCCACCTCTAGTCTTTTTGGCAGTCAATTGGAGTATGAGTCCCGTGGATTTTCCTATCCAAGCTGGCTTTTAATAAAGATCCTTAGATCTCAGCCTCCTGAGGAGCTAGGATTACAGGCTTGAGCCTGTGATGGCTAATTGAAATTTAATGGAACTAACTACCAGAGATGGTAGTTAAGACATTTACATCCACAACAAAAGTCCAAGTTAACTTCAGCTTTGGTTTCTCCAACACACTTAAGAGAAAGATCAGTAGAAATCTATCATTAAACCTTAATAGTAGAATTCAAATACTCTTGGCTTTTTTTTTTAATTGTGAGAATACCACACAAAGGAGTTACAACTACATGGGCAAGATCTTGGTTTATTTTGAGTCCTGCTAAATCCTAGATTTCCAGGGACAAATCCCAAAATACAAGTGTTAGGAGGTCAGAGACAGGAGAGTCCCCTGAAATTGCATTAAAATTAATATTAACAATAATATCCTTTGTTTAACTACCAATCTAACAAGTACACTTAACATAATTTTTTCCAAGCCTTTTCATTTCCTAACAAATGGAGCAATGTCATTATTTTTGATGGAGGCATAGAATTCCATTGTGTATATATGCCACATTTTCTTGATCCATTCATCTACTAAGAGGTATCAGGGTTCGTTCCATATCTTACTTATGGTAAATAATGCTGCAATAATAAACATAGTCGTGCTGGCAGCTTTAGTGTGGTCTTGTTTGTGATCATGTAGATAAATGCCCAAAAGTGGGATTGCTGGGAAATAAGGGAGCTCTCTGTGGAGTATTTTGAGGAACCTCCATATTGCTTTCCAAAGTGGTTGAACAAGTTTACACTCCCACCAACAATGTAGTAATGTTCACTTCTCTCTGCATCTCCTCAAGCATCTGTTGTTATTAGAGTTCTTGATTATTGCCATTCTAACTGGGGTGAGGTTGTATCTCTATGGTTTGGTTTGCATTTCTTTTATGGCTAGAGAGGTTGAGCATTTCTTCATGTGTCTATAGGCAATCCTTCTTTCCTCTTCAGAGAAGTTTCTCTGTAAGTCTTTAGCCCACTTATTTATTGGGCAGTTGTTTCTTTGGAGATTTGTTATTGGAGGATTTAAGTTTTTTAGCTCCAGGTATATTTTAGATATGAGACCCTTGTCGGTTGTATGGCTAGTGAAGAACTTATCCCAATCTGTGGGCTTTCAATTGATCTTGCTAGCTATGTGCTTGGCCATGCAGAAGCTCTGCAATTTTGTGCAATCCCATTTGTTCAACCTTTCTTTGACTTGTTGTGTTTCTGGGTCTCTATTAAAAAATTTTCACCCTGTGCCAATGAGACCTAGGGTGTCTCCTATTCCATACTGTAATGTTTTCAGATTGTCTGCTTTGACTCTGAGGTCTTTGATCCATTTGGAGTTGATTCTGGTGTAGAATGATATATAAGAATCTAGCTTTCATTGTCTACAAGTAGTTAACCAGTTTTGCCAGCACCATTTACTGAAGAGGCTGTTTTCTTCCATTCTATTTTTTGAGCTCCGTTATCGAAGATTAGTTGGCTATAGGGCTGTGTGTTCATTTCTGGGTTTTCAGTTCTGTTCCATTGGTCCTGAGGTCTGTTCTTATGCAGGTACAATGCCGTTTTGATTACTATGGCTTTGTAGTAGAGTTTGAAATTTGGTATTGATATTCCTCCAGCCTGATTCTGTCTGTTGAGGATTGTTTTTGCTATTCGGGGTCTTTTACTGTACCATATGTATTTTTGGATCGCCTCTTCTAATTCCTTGAAGAATGAGGTTGGAATATTGATAGGTATTGCATTGAATTTGGAGATAGCCTTCAGAAATATGGCCATTTTCCCGATCTTGATCTTTCAAATCCAGGAGCATGTGAGTTTTTGCCACTTTCTAAGTTCTGTTTTGATTTCCTTTTTCATGTGTTCAAAGTTTTTTTCATGGATGTCCTTCACTTCTTTGGTTAAGTTAATTCCTAGGTATTTTATTTTTGTGGGGCTATTACGAATGGACTTACTTTCCTAATTTCAGCCTCACTTTTTTCATTGTTGGCATACAGAAAAGCCATTGATTGTAGAGGGTTAATTTTATACCCTGCTACTTTGCCAAAGTTTTGAATCACCTTGAGTAATTTGGGAGTGGGGTCTGTGGGATTCTTTAAACACAAGATCATGTCCTCTGCAAAAAGGGAGAGTTTTACTTCTTCTTTCCCTATTTGGATCCCCTTTACGTTTGCATCTAGTCTTATTTGTAGTTAGGCATTCTAATATCAGATTGAAGCGAAGTGGAGAGAGTGTATGTCCTTGACTCATTCCTGAGTTAAGAGGAAATAGCTTTAGTTTTTCACCATTAACTGTAATGCTGACTGTAAGTTTATCATATATAGCCTTTATTGTATTGAGGAATGTTCCATGGATTCCTAATTTTTCCGGAACCTTCATAATAAAGGGGTGTTGGATCTTGTCAAATGCTTTATCTGCATCTATTGATATAACCATGTGGTTCTTATCTCTGCTCCTGTTGATGTGATGAATTATACTAATTGATTTGCGTATATTGAACCAGGTTTGCATCCCTGAAATGAATCCTGTTTGATCTTGGTGTATGATTTTTTTGATGAATTGTTGAAGTCGATTGGCCAAAATTTTGTTGAGAAGTTTTTCATGAATGTTCATCAAAGAAATTGGTCTATGGTTCTCTTTCTTTGATAACACCCTGCCTGGTTTTGTGATGAGGGTTATGATGGCTTCATAGAATGAGTTCCATAGTGAATTTTTTCTTTCAATTTCATTGAAGAGTTGGAAGGGTATTAATGTGAGCTCTGCTTTGAAGACCTTGTATAATTCCGCTGTGAATCCATCTGAACCTGGGCTTTTCTTAGATGAGAGACCTCTTATTACTGTCTATATTTCAGTGCTTGATATGGGCCTTTTAAGTTGATTTAACTCATCTTGGTTTAGTTTTGGCATGTCAGTATTTTCTAGGAAAAGGTCCATTTCTGCCAAGTTCTAAATCTTATTAGCAAAAAGTTTTGAGAAGTATTTCCTTATAATGTTCTGAATGGTGGTTGTTTCTCTGGTGATGTTTCTATTCTCATCTCTGAGTTCATTTATTTGGGTATGTTGTTTTCTTTTTCCCATAAGATTTGCTAAGGGTCTGTCAATTTTGTTAATTTTTTCGAAGAACCAAATCTTTGTTTTGTTGATTCTTTATATGGCTTTTTTGAATTCTAATTCATTTAATTCTGATATAATTTTAATTATTTCTTTCTGTCTATTGGGTTGGGGTTTATCCTGCTGCTCTTTTTCAAGGAGGCTCAGATGTCTCATTAAATTTTTGGTTTCAGATCTCTCCAATATATTGATGTAGCAACTCAGAACTATAAACTTGCCTCTGAGTACTACCTTTGCTGTGTCCCAGAGGAGCTGGTAAGTTGTGTGCTCATTTTTGTTGAATATCATGAATATTTGAATTTCATTTCTAATATCTTCCATGATGCACTCGTGATTCAGCAGTGTGTTGTTCAGCTTCCATGTGTTACAGGACTTTCTTTAGTGGCTTTTGGTGTGGAGTCCTACTTTTAATCCCTTGTCGTCTGAGAGAATGCAAGGTATAACTTCAATGTTTCTGAATTTGGACAAATTTTCTTTGTGGCCTAAAATGTGGTCTATTTTGGAAATTGTTCCATATGCTGCTGAGAAAAACGTGTATTCTGATGCTGCTGGGTGAAATATTCGGTAGATGTCTGTTAAATCTAGTTGATCTATGCAGTTGTTTAGGTATTCAGGTTCTTTGTTGAGTTTTTGCCAAGTTTATCTATCTGGTGGGGATAGTGGTGTGTTAAAGTCCCAAACAATCAATGTCTTTGGATCTATGTGGGATTTGAGGGAAAGTTGGGTTTCTTGGATAAATTTGGGTGCTTCGTTTGGTTAGTAGATATTTAGAATTGTAATATCCTCCTGAAGGAGAGATACATTAATTAGTATGTAGCAACCTTCTTTAACTCTTCTCACTTATTTTAAATTGAATTCTATTTTATCTGATATTAGGATTGCAACTCATACCTGTTTATGGGGGCTGTTTGCTTGGTAGTTTTTTTTCCAGCCTTTAACACTGAAAATGTGTTTGGTTTTATGGACAAGATGTGACTCCTGAAGGCAGCAGATAGAAGTTTCTTGCTTTTTAATCAAACTAGACAGTCTATGTCTCTTAATTGGAGAGTTAAGTCCATTCATGTTGAGAGAAAGAACTGAGAAGTATTTGGGAGTTTCTGCCATTTTATCCACTTTCTTGGGGGCTGTGGCAACTGGGTTCTTTCTATGGTTCTTGGATTCTCAGTTTGGCTCCAGTTTCTTGTCCTTTATTGTGGTCTTGTTGGTTTTCTATGTGTAGGACATCTTTAAGAATCTTTCATAGGGCTGGTTTGGTAGAGATATATTGTTTCATTTTTTCTTTGTTATGGAAGATTTTTTTTGACCTTCGTTTATGAAGGAAAGTTTAGCTGAGTACAGTTTTCTTAGTTAATTTTTGTTTGTCTTACGGCACGGTATACATCATTCCAGGCTCTTCTTGCTTTGATTGTCACTGCTGAGAAATCTGAGGTGATTCTAACTGGTTTCCCTTTATAGGTGATTGATCTTTTCTCCTTGACAGCTTTAAGGTTCTTTTCCCTGGTCTGAATTGATCCTGTGAAGATTATAATTTGATGCTGGGTTGTCCTGTTCTGGTCCGGTCTATTTGGAGTTCTAAAAGTTTCTTGTATCTGAATAGGCCTATCTGTTTGCATGTTCTCTGCTAGGATCCTGTTAAACAAATTTCCTAGACCATTAACTTCTGTTTCTAGGTGCTCCTCTACACCCATTATCCTCAGATTAGGCTTTCTGATGGTGTCTTCCAAATGTTGAATAGATCTATCATATTTCTTTGACTTTTCTTTGATCGTTGTATGTTCTTTCTCCATAATATCTAGGCTGTCTAAATGCCTAAGACTTCGTAGGAACATAGTAGACATCATTGAATACTAGATACACGGCTCTGGCACTGTCTAATTATACGCATTTATTGGCATACTACCACCTGCCTATCCATGTATGGCTATTTTGGCCACCTCTAGGGCTTGATCTCAGTGCCTGCTAAGAATTTCATCCTCGAGTAAGAAGCCAAGTGTGACACCTGTTTTCCGTTTCTGGGAGAGTGCTGGGTATCAGGCATGATGGAGAACAAGTCTACAAATCTAGATGCAATTTGATACTATGTAAATAATGTCATATATGTTTAGGTGTCCTCACAGTCGGTAAAATAAACGGTAAATAAATGAATAAAACAACAAATACAATGAATAACCACACCAACCATATAGACTGAACATGTATATGGAAATTCAATGCTATCTTTAAAATATATATAAGGAGTATGACTGGGGCATGAATTCAGGCCTAACAATCAGTCCTGAATTTCTGGTCTTCAAGCATAGTGAGCTTCCCCTTCCCCCACAGTGCAACATAGTTACTCAGTCCCTAAGTTCAAATCCCAGGCCTTGCAGATAAAAAATCAAACATTCCAAGCCAAGGAGTTTCATTAGCATTTTTAATATTTTTTAAAGTTCATTTTGACTTTATTTTAAACATTTTGATTTTATAACATGAGAGTTTTTCAAAAAAGGGGTTTAAACTTTTTCATTTCAGCATAGCACATTGGTGTTTTTGACCATCTGCCATGAAGAGTGAGAATGAAAATGAGGATATCATTTCTCCCTAGAAGTTTGGGACAGTTGATGTTATTTCTTATTTTTTCTTTTTTTTTTTAAATTTGTTGGTTGTGAGGCTTGAACTCTGGGCTTGAGTGCTATCCCTGTGCTCAAGGCAAATGCTCAAGCACTTGAGCCACAGTACCACTTCCAGTTTTCTAGAGGTTTATTGGAGATAAGAGTCTTACAGACTTTCCTCCCTGGCTGGCCTTGAGTTGCCTTCCTCAAATCTCAGCCCCCTCAGTAGCTTGGATTATAGGCATAAGCCACCCGTGACCGGAAGTTGATGTTATTTCTATTTAGAGTTATTTTTATAATTAAAAAATGTCTGCAATTGTGTCCTGTGAGTTTTCCTCAGTGCCTTCCACGAAATAGACTAGGGGAGTCCACATACGACCAAAGGTTGAGTTTCTGCATAAATACTAACTTCTGTGAGGACATTAGGTACTTGTAAGCATTTTGGTAATGAACTGGATGCTAAAATGAAAAACAAAAACGTTGGTACTAAGATGTAGCTCAGTAGTGGAATAGTTGCCTAAAGAGCATAAGACCCTGGAAGAAAAGTTTCCTAAGAATCAGAATGTTAGAATATTGTATGAACAAACTTCTTTCCTTTTTTTATTTTGTCAGTGGTGGGGCTTGAACTCTGGGATTGGGCATTATCCCTGTGCTCTTCAGCTTTTTGCCAGCACTGTAAAGCTTGAGCCACATCGCCACTTCTGGTTTTCTACTGGTTTATTGGAGATAAGAGTCTCCCGGGGCTTGCCTTGAACTGCCATCCTCAGCTCTCAGCCTCCTGAGTAACTAGGATTATAGGTGTGAGCCACTGATGTATGGTACATGAACAAACATTCTAAAGAAAGAAACTTCAAACATACTTTTTGTACAAATAATTTATAATGCCATGGTTAAGACACTAATTCAGAAGTATTTTTTCATTGGCTGGTTTCTTAGTTTATTTATATATATACATCATTAATTTATATATACATATTATTAAACACATAGCTTTGAAGTGTACCTAAGAATATATGGGCTCATGTAAAATTATACAAATGCATAAGCTGATTGTATTTTCAGTTTGTTGGTACCATAAATTAGGTGGGATTTGTGTACTGTTGTTTTGTTCTCTGTTTTTTGGAGGATTTCCCTCCCCTTTATCCCCCTACACCCCTCCACGCACTTGAACTCAGCTTGCTCTTTCTTGGCTTGGTTGTTCGTAGATGATTTTCTACCACTTCAGCCATACCTGTAGACTGGCTTTTTGCCAGTTAATTGGAGATGATATCTCCCAGGCTTTACTTCCTGGATTGGCTTTGAAACTTCATCTTCCAGTTCTCACCTCCTGAGTAGCTGGGATTACAGATGTGAGCCACTGGGGTGCCTAGGGATAAATTAATTTGGTTGATGGATTCTTTCTGTTTTTCTAAGCATGGGATGATCTACTATAGTATTTCAATAAATGTCCTGGGTCTGAATTAAGATATATAATACATATGCAAGTCTGTATGTTTCTCATAAGATGTAATCAATTTAATACATGTTATAAGTGTAATAATAGCCAATAAAAATAATGAATAAATAATACAAAAAATAAAATAAATACACTCAAAGCAAATTGCAATAAACATAAGTATGTAGATATTAATCATTATTACAAATGTGAATGAATATTACATTAACAGGGCTGGGGATTGAATTCAGGCCTAGGGAACAGGCCTGAATTGCTTGTCTTCCAAGAGGGTGAGTTTCCCCATCTCCCCAGTGAATTAGAGTTACCCAAACTCTGAGTTTGATTGCCAGGCCTGCCAGAAAAATAGGGCATGAATTCCAAGCCAGGGAGCTTCATCAGTATTGTATGTATGCATATATGTATGTATGTATATGTGTATGTATGTATGTAAGTATATATATGTACATATATATATATATATACATATATGTACATATATACATGGGAATTGAACTCTGGCCTTGGGAGCTGTCCTTGTGCTCTTCAGCTCAAGGCGAGTGCTATAATGCTTGAGCCATAGCACCACTTCTGGTTTTCTAGTGGTTTATTGGAGATAAGTGTCTCACAGTCTTTCCTGCCCTGGCTGGCTTTGAACCGTGATGTTCACATCTCAGAGTCCTGAGTAGCTAAGATTACAGGCGAGGACCATAGACAGTGCCAGGGTATTTTTAATATTTTTAAAATTATTTATTTATTTATTTATTTTTAATTTTGTTGTTGTTGTTGTTGTTTTTTGCCCAGCACTGGGCTTGAACTCATATCGTGGCAACTCTGCCTCAGCTAACATCAACCTAGGCTGGGATGGTGCAGCCTCTGGACCCACAGCCCATCCTGGGATACTAGGCCTCGGGGGCTGACATGAAAACAGCACTAAAAAAAAAAAGCCAGGAACCACCTACGGATGGTAGTTTCTTGGTTTTCCTTCCTTGCATGGTGACCATCCCGGGTCCAAATAACACTGATGCAACCTGTAGTTCACCTGGCATTGGTGAAGGCTGACAAGCTGTCAGCGAAACCATAGGCCAACCTGGACACCTAGGCTCTGAGTTTGAATCCCAGTCATGCTACATACAAAGAGCTGGAGAGCCTAAGAAACTATTGTTTGTACATAGGAACGTGAGAGAAATTTGATCAATGTAATGGTTGGATGAGTAGTTCATCAATCAGTCCAGTATAAATTTAGACCCAATAATCACAGAACACAGATTGATTTTAATTCATAGTTTATTATGCATTAAAAGAATACTATTCATTAAATGGAATCCTCACTAAAGACCTGAGAATCTGTATGAACGTAGTATATATCATTTAATTCCACATAGACATCACTGGCAGTATCAAAATATCTAAATATATTTTTATATTTATCTGTATACCAGATAAATATATATATATATATATATATATATATATATATATATATATATATATATATATATATATGGTATATATACCAGATAGAAAGGTACTGCTATTTTGGCCAAACTTGTGGCTCCATCCTAGGTCCTGGGATCCACTTGGCAGCTGAATGGGCTAAAGGCTGCCATGCTGACACTCACCCACTCATGAATTGGGACTTCTAGGCCCTCAGTTCAGGTACCAGCATTGCCAAAAATTTCATCTTGGAGTAAGATTCCAAATGAGACACGTGTTTTCCATTTCTGTGCTAGTGCTGGGTGTCAGGTACGATGTACATAATATGTGCGCAAAGCTACATGCTACAGAATAGATTGGAATAAATGTAATAAATGATATAGGTACACTCACAGTCCATAAAATAAATGTTAATTCAATCAATCAATAAGAATATATAATGAATCACTCCAATAAACACAATACAGACTGAATATATAGATGTAAATATAAATCACATATTTAAAATGTCTATAATGTTACATTTTTCGGGCTGGTGCTTGCATTCAGGCCTAGGGAAGAGATGAGAAGTTCATGCATGATTCACATAGGAAATGATAGGCAAGACCTCTGGCACAACAATTATTTTTAATTAAGACTTCACGAAATGTGACAATAATAAGTACATTCAGGAAATTGAGGCATTGGGAAAGATCCAAGAATTGGTAGTCACATGGTAGATAGGATTCCAACACAGCTTGACACATCTTCTCTATACAAATAGGTATTTATTAGCATACTAGCTTCAGCTTATGAATGGATGAATATGGTGCACAAACCCCACCCTGGAGCTCAATCTCAGGTCCTGGGTAGGGCCTAGATCCTTTAGCTCAAAAGCTGTTGTGCTTATATGGACCCATTAGAAAGTTGGGCCTGTTAGACCCAGAGTTCAACTCCCAGCAATGCCAAAAGTTTCATCCTGATGTGAGAAACCAATTCATACAGCTGTTTTCCTGTCTTGTGAAAGTCCTGGGCCTCATCGAGGATGGAGAATACTAGATAGGCAACTCTATAGCCATGGGAATAGGTTTTCATCCAAGGCAACACAGATATACCTGCCACCATACAAAATAAAATACACAATACATCCATGAATAAGAATCAAAATTAAAAAATAACTACATTGAAAGCAAGATGCATACCACACCTGTATGTAAATAGAGACCCAATGTTGAAAAAAGGTAAGCTTGTTATTTTGTCCACTGCTGGGACTTCAAATCAGGCCCTGGAGCAGTCCTGACATTCTAGTCTTCAGGGATGACGAGCTTTTCCTTCCCCCAAAGTGCAACAGGGTTACCCAGATCTGAGTTCAAATCCCAGGCCTGACAAAAGATTCATCCTGATGTTAGAACCCAGTCTTTACAACTGTTTTCTTCTCCTATGGAAGTCCTTGGTCTCAGCCAAGATGGAGAATGAATGCATAGGCAACTTTATAACAATGGGAACAAGTCATCATCCATGTCAGCAGAGTTATACCTGTCACCATACTCAGTAAAATACACAATACCTCCATGTATTAGACACAAAATAAGGAAGAGTGCATTGAATGCAAGATGCTATCCCCACATATATGTGAATAAATATCCTATGTTTCAATTATGAATTTATTCCTATCCTGGCCCTCACTGGAGCACAACATCAGGTCCTGAGAATGACTTAGCTCCTTAGTTGCTCACAGGCCGGTGTCCTCACCTTGACTCTTTTGGGCGTGCTAGGCTCTCAGTTCAAATCCCAACACTGCCAAAACATGAATCCTGATGTGAGAAGCCCATTGATCCACCTGTTTTCCTGTCCAGAGAATGTCCTGAGTCTCAGCTAGGATGGAGAAGGAGTAAGAAACTCTATAGAAATGGGCCTAGGTTGCCATCCAAGTCAGAATAGTTATATCTGTCATCATATGCAATAAAATACAAAATGCATCCCTGACTAAGACACACAATAAAAAGAACAACTACACTGAAAACATGATGCATTCCACACATGTATGTAAATAGAGATCCTATGTGTAACATAGGTGGGCATATGATTTTTGCCTGAGCTGGGGCTTCAATTCAGGCCCTGGGACCAGGCTTGACCTTGTAGTCTTCAACGATAGTGAGCTTCTCCTTCCCCCACAGTGCAAAAGAGTTACCTAGACCTGATTTCACACCCCAGCTCTGGCAGTAAAATGGCGCAAATTCTGAGCTACGGTGCTTCATTCATGATTTTTCAATTTTGTAATATTTTTTGCCAGACCTGGGGCTTGAACTCAAGTTGTGGCAACTCTGCCTCAGGTCTGATCATCCTAGGCTGCAGCCTCTGGACCCACATCCCATCCTCAGATCTTAGGACCCCAGGGATTGTAGGAAAAAATAAAAAGCCGGAGGGGAAAAAATTGCGGGAAATTCCAACTGGCGCTTTTAGGTTTATTTTCATTTGAATGTTGTCCATGGTAAGATTGAACATGGTGGACTGCAGATTGAAGGTGACCTGGTGTGGCTGAAGGCTTGCTGGCTGTCGGGGGAGCCACAGTATGACTGGGCAATGAAGGCCCCGAGGTTGAATCCTGGTCAGCCATCCTACATTGAGGGAATGGCAGGAGTTCCTGAGATACTCAATTCCGTACCTAAGAAGAGCCATGAAATACGATCAATCTCTTCCTTGAATTAATAGTTCCTGAGAATTCGAGTAGGAAATGATAGTCAAGACTCATGGGTTATTGATTAATTTTAGTGAAGAGTTGATGAAGCATGACCATAATCATCACAGTCATTAAATGGAGGCATTGAGGAAGATCCAAGAATCGATAGTCACAGGGTAGATTGGATTCAATCACAGGTCTCCATCTCTCCTACACTATACAGATATGTACTTATTTGCTTACTACTTTCAGCTTATGAATGGATGACTATTGTGCTCCCCCTGCCTTACCCCTGGGACTCGATCTCAGGTCCTGGGAATGGCCTAGCTCCTTAGTGGCTCACAGGCTGGTGTGCTTATGTGGACCCATTCGCCTATTGGGCCTTCTAGGTGCTGAGTTCAGATCCTAGCAGTGCCAAAATATTCATCCTGTCAGAAGCCAGACGTTTCACCTGTTTTCCTGTGTGAGTCCTGGGTTTCAGCTAGGATGGAGAATGCATGAGCCACCCTGTGGCCATGGGAAAAGGTTGTCATCCATGTCAGCCGAGTTACACCTGTCATATATACTCAAGAACATACTTAATACATCCATGAATAGCATACAAAATAGAGAGGATAACTACGCTCAATGCATGAGGCAGTCCACACACGGATGTGAATATACATCCCATGTTTCAATGATGCATTGAGGACTCTTGTGGCCTCCCTGGGGCTTGATCTCAGCTCCTGGGAACAGCCCTGCTCCTTAGTGGCTGACAGGCTGGTTTGCTCATGTGGACCCATTGGGCAGTTGAGCCTCCTAGGCCCCGAGTTCGAATCACAGCACTTCCAAAAATTCACCCTGATGTGAGAAACCATTCGTTGCACCTGTTCTGTGCTGTGCAAGTTCTGGGTCGCAGCTAGGATGGAAAATGCATAGGCAACTTTATACTTATGGAAATAGCTTGTCATGTTATGAATGCAACAAATGTGGCATGTCTTTCTGGCTAAAGTCATACCTCACTTTGCATCAGATAATACATACAGGAGAAAAACTTTATGAATGTAACAAATGTAGATAATTTTTCACCAGAAGGCACTACTTACTGTCCATCAGAGAAGACACACAGGGGAAAAATCCTATGATTTTAACATGTTTGGAGAGTCCTTTACCAAGAAGGCAGTCCTTACTGGTCATCAGAGAAGACACACAGGAGAAAGACCTTATGATTATATCACGTATTTAAAGTCTTTCATCCAAAAAGCAGACCTTCACATCCATCAGAGAATCCACACTGTAGAGACACCTTATGAATGTATCGATTATGTAACGTCTTTCACCTGGAAGGAAGCTGTTACTAATCATCAGAGATAAAACACAGGAGAAAAACCTTATATATGTATCGAGGGTGCAACGTTTTTCACCTGGAAGGCAGCGTTTACTGATCATCAGAAAAGACACACGTAAGAAAAACTTTATGAATGTTTCTCATCCAGAAGGCACACATGAAACTCCATCAGAGAACACACATGAGAAAAACTTTATGAATATGAAAAATATGTAAAATCTGTCACCCAGATGGCACCACTTACTGTCCATCAGAGATGACACACTGGACAGAAACCTTATGATTGTAATGTGTGGAAATTCTTTCACTTGGAAGGTACACCTTAACAAACATCAGAGAACACATACAGGATAGAAACCATATGAATGTATCCAGTATGGAAAATCTTTCACCCATAAGGCAAACCTTACTTAACAAAAACAGAAGACACACAGGAGAGAAACCTTATGAATGTGTCCTGTGTGGAAAATCATTTACTGAGAAGGCATACCTTAACGTCCATCAAAAACACACACACAGGAAAGAAAGCTTCTGAATGTATTAAGTGTGGAAATTCTTTACCCGGAAGCAGAATTTACTGACCATCAGAGAAGACACACAGGAGATAAATTTTGTGAATGTAACAGGTATGAAATATCCTTCAACCAGAGTCCAGAACTCAGTAAGCATAATGGAATTCACACAGGTGAGAAATTTTAGGAGCGTAATAAATGTGGAAAGTCTTTCACCTGGAAGAAAACTCAGTTTGCATCAGAGCATCAACACGCGAGAGAAGTCTCATGAATGCAACAACTTTACATTCTTTTACCCAGAAGGCTCAGCTGAGCATTCTTCACTGAACACTGAAATGAGAGAAATTCTATGACTGCAACAAGTGTGGTTTTTTTAAAAAAAATTCACCCCTCTGTTTGCACCAGAAACACACAGAAGAAAACACGTTCACGTTAATTTATAGAACACACACAGGAGAGAAACCTGATGAACATTACCAGTGTGTAGAGACTTTCATCTGGGAGGCACACCTCATTGTTGATTAGAGAACTGACATATAGGAGAAACGAAACCTAATGAATGGAACAAATGTTCAATGACATTTAATCTGAAGTCAGTCCTCAGTGAAATTGAGAAAATTCACAAGACAGAAACTTAATACAACAAATAAAGAAACACATTCAGCAAAAAGTTATATCTCAACAGGTACCAAAGACTTGGACACACGGCAGCATCTCCGTAAAAGTAAGCATTAGAGGAAGTCTATCAACTGGATGTCAACCTTCAGCAAGCATTGGAACATTAACACAGAAAAGAAACCCACTGTGGGAAAATTGTTGTCACAGATCTCCGTAATTTATGAAGAGAAATCCTTCATTGCAGAGGTAACTAGGTGTAATGGGAAATCTTTCTTTACTCTTAAGCATTCACTGAACCAAGAATTCTTATCCTTTCATTGTTTTGAGTAGGATATATATACTTGAATGTTATTCAAAAGATTTGGACACAAGTGATGCGCATTATTACTTTCAGGCATGCAGAGTGATTAAAAACATAAAGTTGTTGACTTGTGTCTGTATAATAAGCAATGACTTATCAAATAATTTTATATACTCTTCTCAGAAATAAGAGTTCCAGCACTTTGAGACTGGAGTCAGATGATCACCAAGTGCTTTGGGGAACAATAGATGTGAAAAGACTGTCCTGAGTTAAGCCCAGGACATGAGAGCAAGGATTTCTCCACTGCTCCCTTAAAGTCTCCACAGTATGTGTGGTCCATTCCTCGTAACACAGATGACACTACTTCCAGTTCAGTTTTTGAATGGAAGTTATTGTTTATTACAAAATGTGCACGAGCCTAAAATCTGTCTGGACACCTTTTATCCCTAGATCATTCATATAACATTCAGAGAACATGGGAGGACAGATATTTGGGAACACATTTTCTTTGTGTGCGGACATAAATCTTACAATTTAAACTCAGAGTCTAGGAACTGCCCTTAAACATTTTTGCTCAAGGCTATTGCTCTACCACTTGAGCCGTAGATCCACTTTGGGTTTCTTTGGATGGTGAATAAAAAGAAGAGAATTCTGTATTTGGTTATGGATGAGTAACACCAAAATGATTTCAGTGCTTAATTAATCACTAGAGATGAGCTACTTGTAATTGACTCACTCTTAATTTATTCTGCTGTTCTGTTGAGTGAGTTATAATAAAACATCATTATGGATGATGGTAAGAGCCTGATTTTTCTCACTTTTCTGGAGGACGAAATTGGAGTTGTTAGGAAGATGAGTATCTCTCTATCACCACTGCTGTCTCTTTCTCTCTCTCTCTTCAGATAACTTATCAAAACACTATTAAAAATAGTTTTGGTAAAAAATCTGATAGCAATGTAAAAAATTAGAAACGAGGCAAAAGAGAAGCTTGTTAGAAGATGGTTGCAAAAATCCAAAGGATAAGAGAAACATAGATAGAGGTAGGACTCTGCTAGATGTTTAGTAGGGTAAAATTCAAGTAAAAAGTGATCCTCATCACTTTCTATTATGTAGATAAGTACATACAGCATTTTGATACAATATTATAGTCCATATTTTCTTGATGTATTGATTTTCTATCTAACACCTGGAAAACATATATTTGTTGACTTATTTGCAGTCATTTGCAATCTCATGAAAGATCATGGAAGATAATCTATTTAGTGAAATAACCACGCAGAGAAAGACATTGAACAATCTGAACAAAAATGGAAACTGTCAAAAATAGAACCAATTTCTTACTGGAGTTGAGAGAAGAATAAATGCTACTAGAGTCATGGAGAGATTGGTCCACTTGATTCTCTGTTCAAGAATTTTGTATTCTTCATCTTTTGGTCAAATTGACCCAAGTAAGATTGTGCTTTTGAAGGGTTTCCAGTGTGGTATGCATTTATAAATCACAGAGGGGTTATGTGGTCAAATGCCTTCATTTAGAGAGTTCACATAGAAAGAATAGACCAGACAGAGAGAATTGTGACTGAAATCACAAGGTTGCAGCCTGATGTCTTTGATTTGATTTGAACATGGAATCTGCAATGTACTCTGTGCCAAAGATCCATGATAGACTGTGGAAATGTTACCCTGTCTGTGTTATTCACATTGGATAAACCTGGAAAAAGACAGGTGAACCTTAACTGTTCTTCTTTATGTGGTCATGTAATTTAGAACTCATATATAATGTCTGTTTTCCTATGCAACTACTTTACAACGGACAATAGTATTAATAATGCTGCAGTTATACTGAATGTGCCAATATCTATTTAGGATCTATTTACATTCCTTGTTTCCTTACTTCTTTCCATTCCTCCTTCCTTTCTGTCTCTATGTATATCAGGAATTAGATTGCTAGATAATAAGCTAGTTATGCTTTTAGTTTTTAGAGTGCTTTTCATACTATTTCCCAAGGCAACTGCACTATTTTATATTTCTACCAGCAGCGAGCAAAGGTTCCATTATTTTGTTGGTCGTGGGGCTTGAACTCTGGGGCTGGGTGCTGTCCCTCAGTTCTTTAGCTGAAAGCTAGTGTTCTAACACTTTAGTCATAGCGGCACTTTTGGTGTTTTGGTGGTTTAATTGGAGATAAGAGTTTTACAGACTTTCCTGCCCAGGCTGGCTTTGCTCCATGATCAGACCTCAGCTTCCTGAGTAGTAGGATTATAGGCGAGAGCCACCAGTGCCCAGCATCCAGTATCTTTTTATTTATTTTTATGGTAGGCATCCTAAGGAGTCATTGACATTTTACTTACATTTCCCTACTGCTTAGTAATATTGAGCATATTTTCATACATTTGTTAGCCACATACAAAGATTTATGTATCTTCTTTGTAAAAACGGTGAATTCCAGTGTTTTTCTCATTGTGTGTTCAACTTAGTCTGCCATAACCAAATAGTATACAGTGAGTTAATTAAATAAAAATTTATTTCTCATAGTTCTGAAAGCTTGAAAACTCAAACCAGTATGCTAGTGTGACTGGGTTCTGATGAAGGATCTATTTTAGGTTTGTAGATGGCCTATATCTCATTGTGTATCTACATGAAATCTTGGTATGTTCATGACTGGGAAAGGAGGAACAGTTGAGATGGAAAGGATCTTTCTTTGCTTTTTTCTGTGAAAGTTAAATCCATCTCGGGCCTCACCTCCATGATGTCATCTTACCCTAATTAGCTACCAAACGCTCCATCTCCAAATAATATTTTGAGGATTGGGAATTCAACTTATAATTTTGGAAGAATGAAATGCAATCCATAGTGCCAATTTTTAAGTTTATTATTACTATCATCATCATCATCATCATCTTCATCATCTTCATCATCATCGTCGTCAATCCTGACAGTTGCCTTGAGTGTTGTGTCTGACCTCTTCAACTCAAGGTGAGCACTCTACCACTTGAACCACAGCACCACTTCATATTTTCTGGTGCTTAATTGGAAATAAGAGTCTCACAAACTTACCAGCCCAGGTTGGCTTTCAGTTCTATTTGAGGCTTTATACTTTTCATTATAGAAGTCTTTTTACTTCATTAGTTAAGCACAATCTTAAGCTAATTTTTTGAAACTATTGTGATTTTTCTGATTTCTTTTCCAGACTGTTCATTGATGACAGACAAGCTGATGATTTTAAATGTTCATCATTTATTCTGGCACATTTCCAATAGCATTTATCAGATCTAGAATTTTTCTCTGGAAATTTTTAGGATCTTTTAAATATAGGATCATGTAATATGTGAACAAGCATAATTTAAATGGTTTCTTCCCTTTTGACCTATTTATTTCTTTCTCTATGCTTATTTCTGTGGCTTGATTGCATTCAATACGGGAAAAGAATGAAAAAAATAGACATTTGTGTCATTCCTGCTATTAACAGAAATGATTTAATTTTTGACATATACCCGTAATCCTATCGAGATATATACCCAGTATCACTAGTTTCTTCAAGGGTTTTATGATAAAAGAATGCTGACTTTAACTGGGCATAACACCTGTAATCTTGACTTCTCAGTAGGCTGAGCTCTGAGGATCAGAGTTCAAAGCCAGGCCTGGCAGGAAAGTCTGTGAAGCACTTATCTCCAATAAACGACCAGAAAACTGGAAGTAGTGCTGTGCCTCAATGATTGAATGCTTGCCTTGAGCTGAAGAGCTGAGGGATAGCACCCAGGCCCAGAGGTCAAGCCCCACAACTGACCAAAAAAAAAAAAAAAAAAAAAGAAGAATGTTTACTTTTGTCAAAGGCTTTTTTTGCATCCAGAGAAATGAGTGTGTGATTTTTGTCCTTGATCAGCTTATGTGTTGCATTGCACTTAAAGATTTATGTGTGTTAAACAATCCTTCATCACTGAAATGAAACTAAGTTGACCATGATGTATGCTATTTAACTAAATAATCTTTCCCTCTTGTTCCTAATTTGCTTAGTGTTTCTTGTCATCAAAAACCAATTAAATTATAACAGATAGCTTATGAACACAGAGTGAAGCAAAGATGGGTTTTGTCTAGGTTTGAAGAAATTGAAGAAAAGAAATATAGGGACAAGCCTTAATGATAATTCAGAAAACATTTTCCTAAAATAGAGTCTTTTCTCTCTGGCTGAGATTTGCTGTCAAAAATTAGAATCCACAGTTTGCAGATATTTTGTAACCAAAATCCAGATTTCTCATCACTTTTAGTCAAACCTTCTTGGGTGACCTTCAGAACTGAACAGAGTAAGCGTCAGAAGATAAATGTCTCCCAAATTCTATTGATGAGTAAACTTTCTTCATGGTTCCAAGTAAGAGAAGAAGCCCTAGGAACATCTGCTTCTTTTTCCTGATCTCTTCTGTTCTTATCATATTCATTCTAAGGTTCAATTCATATCCACAATAATCACTACCACTTATTTTATTTTCACAATATTTTAGACTTTATTTTAAATGTTCCATGAACAAATAGATTTCAATATTACAACAACATAATGAGGCAAATAGTAAACTATAATCACTTACGTGATGAGAAAACCGAAATCTAAAAATGTATTGTGTCTGAGATCACACTTAGTGGTGGTGAAGTCTACCAATACATTTTCTCTAAAGGCACTTACAAGTTCATAAATACTTACACAGCATTATAAAGTCTTAGCTATCTTAGCCATTCACACCTTCACACCATTCACTGAATGATTGTTCCAATCTCTGTTCCAACCACTTTTCATTTTGTTATAACAAATTGATAGATGCAACAATAAATCCACACTATTTGTAAGTTTTAAGAAAAGTTTACTGACAACTAAAAAAAGTGACATAATATTTTACATAGATACATGTCCTTCTGAGGCTAATTTCAAATGTGAATTCTGTGAGGAAGAGGAGGATTGGTCCCTTCTTCTGAGCTTTAGTTAGCTGATTCTGGAACTTTCCATAGTTGTTTGTTTAGCTGTAGCCTTTACATGTGAGTCTTTTGAGTGGTTGGACAATAACTGATCATTCTTCAGAGGTCTGAAGTCTCAACTGAACCCTCCTCAATATTTTCAGGATAAACAAGTTATAATAAATATATATCATAATTAATCAGTTTTGAAATTTAAGTAAAAGTAACAGGCTCGAGAAATACTGAAGTTAATGTCTTCAAATTCAATTTCAACTAATTTATTTCAACTAGGGATGTCACAGAAAGTGAATTTATAACAGGGCTCAAAAACAAATAATTAGGGGCTTGGAATGTAGCTTAATGGTTGAGTGCTTGCCTAGCATGCATGAAGCCCTTAGTTTGATTCCTTAGTACCACATAAACAGGAAAAGCAAGCTGAAAATGATGCTGTGGCTCAAGCGGTAAAGTGCTAGCCTCAAGCCAAAGATGCTCAGGGAAAGGGCCCAGGCCGTGGACTGGAAAAAAGAAAAGCAGAAAGAAATGCTTAGTCCCATTGATGCTGTATTTTAAGAATTCACAAGATTCAATGTTAAATTTTTTGGTGCTGGGCCTGAAACTTACAATCAGGACTAATCATTGTTCCAGATCCTTCCTTTTGTGCTAGCAAGGCTAGCACTCAACAACTTGAACCACAATACCACTCCTGGCTTTTATGATGGTTAAGTAGATATGAGTCTTACTACTCCTTGGGCTGGCTGCCAAGCTTACTCCTCAGCTCTCAGCCTACTGAATAACTAGGATTACAATCACGAGTCATTAGAGTCTGCCTGATGAACATTTTCTTTTTTTACCATATCACATTTTTTTTACCTTATCATCTCAAAAACAGACATGTATACCAATTTATACAATTATTATATGGTACATACTTTTTCAGGCAAAATTGCATAGAAAAAAGTCAAACTAATTTCAAAGTCATCTGTTATAACTAGTTGCAATTTGAATGTACTTAATTGTCCATATAGATTTCTGCCAATAATTTCTTCCTATTCTCACTGCTCTGTCATACCTTTTTCCAACCAAGTTTTGTAATTCTCCACTTTCCCCGTGTTCTCTTTCATTAAATGTCACCACTAGTCATGTCTTCTTCCAAGCTTCATTTCCTTCATTCACAGACCTTGTTTGCTTTTCGGTTTGTATTCTCAAGTGCTCTCCCTCCCTCAGTCTAACTTATATGGATTTGAGAGAAAACTGATTGGAGATGGAAGGCTTAGGAAATACATTCCAATTCTATATGTGACTTTCATTGAAGGGAATGCCCAAGGCAACCTTAGGTAAGGAACCTAGTTTGAAGAAGTTCTCAGGAATTATAAATTTCTCAAAGTCAAGTGGATTAGAAGAGGCCCAGAAACCAGTGTTCCCTCTTGGAGAAGCAAGGACAATACTGCAAACAAAAATTGGGTAAGAGAAAATAATTTGGGAAATTTACTAATTTTGGTAATTCTAGCAAGGTTGCTGAGGGTAATCTGATTATGTGAGATGGACTTTGGAAAGTTCAAACATAGGCTGAACTAAGCTGTGGAACTAGTAATTAGGTTTCCAATGAGCAGCACATAAGAATTTCACAATGAAGTTACACACTTGGGTTATTATCCACCTGGAGGCACTTAGGCCATGACACATTTTACATTCTCCCTGAACTTCTGAATGTTAATCTAAAGAACATAGATAAAGATGCACAGACTGCACTGGGAACGTGGCTTAGTTGTAGATTATGTGTCTTGTATGAATGAAGCCTTTGGTTCTATTCCTTAGAACCACATGAACAGAAAAGGCCAGAGGTGGCAATGTGGCTCAATTGTTGAGTGCTAGCCTTGAGCAAAAGAAGCACAGGGACAGTGCCCAGGCCCTGAGTTCAAGCCCCAGGACTGACAAGAAAAATGTGTACAGCCTGCATGTTGTCTGAAAATGATAAGTAAAAGGTAAAATAACAGATAAACGCAAAGTATCTGATAAATCTGTGACCACACATTTTCAATCCTGTATGTCCACGTCTTTGCTCAATACTTAACATACCCTCAACAAATATTCTGAATGAATAAATTCATCAAAGAGCACTTTATAAGAAATTTAATGAAGTCGAAATTAAACCTGAAAATGGGAATGGCCAAAACTTAAAATTGAATTAGAAACCTGTAGTTAGTGTTCAAATGAAGTCTTTGTATCTCTGAGTCAAAGGTTAATGGGGGACCAGAGTATGTGAGAAGAATAAATGATAATTTGGTAGTAAGAGATTTTACTTTTCTGAAGAAATAGGGACAAAGATTGTTGATCCCCAACTTAAATAACCATTGTTTTTCAACTTGGACGTAGGAAAAAGGAGGTAAAAATGAGCATGTACATCCTACAGGAAAGAAAGAGTTATGCTTATGAAGATATCTGTAAACCCCAGGATGATGATTACCTGTGTAAGTAACCCTCTGTGCTTGTTCAAACAGAAGGCAAATGTGCTTTTATAATAATTCATCAGGTCATTTGGCCCCCAATTACTGGTTTACTCTAGTAACTTCACATGAAGAACTAAGCGACAATGATATGCATTCTGTGCTCTTTCTCATGATTGTTAAATCTGGGAATGTACATATTTCTTGACTAATTTTTGCTTCTCTTGCCTCAGATTGTGAGCAGTGTCAGAACTTCTTCATCACCAGCTACACTGTTCATGGGCCACCTATATTTGTAAGAGACAATGTGGTGGACAAGGGGCATTATGACCATTCAGTCCTCAGTCTGCCCACTGGGCTGAGAATTCGTCAGTACAGTACCCTGAGGCTAGGCTTAGAGTATGGAATGAGGAATCTGATCTGCCATTGGGTTTGCACTTCAGCCCCTATGAGGGCTTGATCATAGAAGATGAAGATGCAGACAATAGGTACTCCTAGATGGTAAGAAATGCCCTCCCTTTCCCCCCTTTCTCTAACTCCATGTGTCCCCCTGTGCCTCCAATGAAACATTGCTAGGACATGGACAAAATAATTGTATGTGTTTGTGGAATCTGCATAAACATGGACATGCTGATTTAGGATCAAATTATAGTGCATATAAACAGAGTGTGTTAGAGGCAAAGTGCATCCATGCTTAAGGAGCCTCTGTTAGGACTATGACAAATCCCCTCAGATGTGTAGACGGCATCTTATGTGTTCACAACTACTGAGTCCATGCAGGCTCAAAGAGCATCACTGGAATCAAGTAATGTGATTTTGCCGATTATTACCCAAAAGCCTTTAGCTTGTCTTTCTGAAACTCAGATCACAAAAAGGAGTAACTTCTATGTGTAGATGCAAAAAATAAATCCCAGGCCAACTGGAGTGAGTCCAGCAGTCATTTTCATGGTTCCTAAGAGGATATTATCCTCAGAAGACTTGCACCCTGATTATCACACATATGGATTCCCATATCTCCATTTTTCTTTTGCTGTACTTGGTGCTTTCAAAATTATGAATATTTGATGGACAAGAAATAAAAATATAAATAGTATAGCTGGGTTCCATAGCTCAACCTTTAATTTGGACTTTTGAGATAGAGATGATGAGATCTCAGTCTGATGCCATTCCTAGCATAAAAGATTATAAGACCCCGATTACTACCAATGGCTGAGCACGTTGGTGCACATTTGTTATCCCAGCTACTGTGGAAGTACAATGGCTGGATAAAGTGAAGTATCTCCAGCAACCCAGGCAAGCACAAGCAGGATGGCAACCCAGGACAGCAGGATAAATAATACCTCAAAAACAAACTGTGCACTGGTGGCTCAAACCTGTAAGTAGCTACTCAGAAAGCTCGGATATGAGTATCATGGTTCAAATCCAGCCCATGGAAGAAAAGCTGTGAAACTCTTATCTCCAATTAACCAGCAGAAAATCAAAAGCGGCGCTGTGGCTCAAGTGGTAGAGCGCTTGCCTTGAGTTGAAGAGCTGAAGGACAACATTCAGGCACAGAGTTTATGCCCCTTGACAGACAAAAAATACCTCAAAAATAAACAACACAAAAAGGGCTAGTGGTTCAAGTGGTAGAGTGCTTGTATTGCAAGAGGTAAGTTTAGTTACTGAGTTCAATCATTAGCTCTGGTATGTATGTATGTATGTATGTATGTATGTATGTATGTATGTATGTATGTATGCATATAAATATGTGTACTGTATCAAAATAAAAATTTCCATGAGAGACAAAATTAAGACATCAGAAGAAAAACCAAAGGGCCAAACTTCATTCATAGATCCTGCATCTGTAAAGCACATACTGTATACGAGTCAAAGAATTATCCTCAGTAGTTGAATAAATCATATTCCCTGAGTAATTGTGAAACACATGTGGAGATAGAAAGGACAATTTCATTGTAGGAGTATTTAACTATAATTTGTCTTCGTAGTTTTTGCAAAGTACATAGTGCCCTAACAACCTACAAGAAAGAACTTTAGTCTATTAGGGTATACTCAAACACGTAGAATCAGAGTTGGAGCAGTGGTGAGGTTCAGAAAGCAGTGGTTCTATGATATGTCCTGCAACCCTGTGCCATGGGGAACCATTGTCTTATCAGGAAACAACATCATGAATAAACAAATTTCACTCTATTGTCTTTATAAGACAAAGGATTCTCTGAATTTCTATGGGACCATAGTGGAGACAGGTGCATGAGTGAGTCCAATCTAAGGAAAATTACTTGGGCCAAATGTCAAATGATGTGTGCTAATCTAGAAACAGAATGCATGTCCCCACCAAAATCTATGACATAAACTTTAACTCAATTTAGAGAATCTGGAAATCAATCTATTTGTGACAAATAAGGATTAAGAGAAGTCTGGAACTGAGCTTTGAAAACAGTGCACTTAGAGTTCTAGAGTGGATGAGTATAAGGAGTAGATCCAAAGGGAGCAGAAACTTACCCTCTTATGTTTCCTTCCTGTGCCTGCTTCAACTTTAGGTATATGAACTGTGGCAGGTGTGCTGAGAATCAGAATCCTAGGGCCTTTCAGTATCAGAGGTAGATCTTCTACCAAACCTGTCATGTCATCAAGGCAGGATGTGAGCTGCTTGTCTCGTATGGGGATGAGTATTGACAGCAACTGGGCAGTAAGTGGAAGAAAGAGCTCACAGCAGAAACAGGTGGACCTTACTATGGTTCCTTAAAAAGGAAGAAAAGAAAAAAAAATAATTCTCTTTAGGAATTTTCGAATATCAACTCTTCGGTGGAACAAAAGGCAATTTAACGTGAGAAAAATTTCAAGTTAAGTATCTCTGAATTTAAAGATGCAGTTTGTATACTTTATTAGGAAAATTTCCTTATTTTTAACTATTTGTCCTGATTTTACATTTTAAGAACTTCATATGTTTGAATGCAATACAAAATACCATGCTAAAAGGCGTAGAGACCAAACAAAGAACCTACCAGCTCTCTTTCAAAGAACCAGTTACTTCTGGCCATTGCAGTTTTTTCTTAATTCCCTCCATATTCGCAAATATTATGCATATGTCATTGTTCATTCATTACATAGTCTACATATTCTGTGAATATATTACTAGGAAGAAAATCAGTTAGAATGAGAGTTCCTATAGAGACTTGTGTCTTTGACAAAAATGAATCCATCTTTTCTCAGGGCATTTTGCTCTAGCCATGGCCCTCAATTCTTGGTTCCATGGCTGCAACTAGGCCTTACTTTTCATCCTCACTAGAAACAACTAAAAAGTTTTTAGTAAGGATGTTCTTTCAGTAGAAAGGCCTGAGATAGAGGAGGAAACATAGCCCTGTGAATATCTCTGAGATGGCCTGTCATCGGCGTGGAGAAGTTGACTCCTGTAGTTGGATGTGTCAGTGAGAGGACAAATAGGTTGGCAGTGATTTCAGAAACTCTAAGGAAAATATCTGTTATCTGCTACTGGAAAAAGAGTGTCAGTTCATGTTCTAAGAAAATGTAACAGTAAAAATAACTAAGAAACCAGACAGCCCTGATCTGTCCAGGAATCTCAGACTGCCCTGACCGATTATCTCCCAACTCTATCAGGAAGCAATTTAGGTCGGGAAATAATCCAGGAATAGTGCCCTCAGCATTCCTGTGATTGGCCCCACCTACCCCAACTTATAATATGCTTGCTATGTATGATTTAACCTATCCTGTAACTGCTAAGCTAGAAAGTCCCTGCCCTTACTGGAAATGATCATTCCCCAACCAATAAATTTAAGACTAGATTTACTACGAACCACCGACCTATCACAAAATCAGTGTTGTAATGATCCTTCCACCTGCTTCATACAAAATAAAAAAACCTTGCTGACCAAGAGATTGGGACTGACAATTATTGACCTGCGTGTCAGGGAAGATTTGTGAGTCCAGCTCGAGCTGTAATAAACGACCCCCCTGCATTTACATTGGCAAGGGCTCTCTGCTGGCCTTTGGGGGCGGTCTATGGCCTGGTACTTCAGCAGGAAGCAGGAGGACAGCGAGAGTCCAGAAGACAGGAGAGGCACAGGAGTGAATGCACCTTTCCGTGGAGACGCCTGGGCCATGCTTATGAAGTTCCCAACATGTACGTGTTGGCCTCCATGCAAGTCCCTGGAAGTCCCACTGGTCTGGGGCACACTGCCTGCTCTAGATCTACAGTCTGAATTCCCCGTTGGCCCTGGACCTGGCTGGGCTGGAGCTGCACCCACCAGCCATGCTTCCTCCACCCTGTTGCGCATAGCTTCCCAGCCACTGCTTGGTCTTCAGCATCTATGCCAGTCTGGCTCTTTGGGGCAGGCTGAGGCTGAGGTGACCATTCTGGGTGCCCGTTCAAGTCGTGTGAAGCCAAAGCTGTGGTGGAGCCAGTCCTCACACACTTCCAGGTATGTCCAGAAAGGATTGAACTCCACTGGCCCAGTGCTGCCGTCCTCTCATCCCCAGAGTTTACCTCCATGTCCCCACCTTTGTTGTTGAAATTGTTCAGCCACTGTGATCTTAATTTTCATTGTCCTCCTTTGCAGTACTTGAGATTCCTTCCTCTTCTCACCAGGCCACCAGGCCCCATGGGATCTGCCCCAACAACCCCACCTCACAGACACTCTCCAGAACCAGGCAGCCTTTGGGCATGCTGCTTCCTGAGCCTCCGGCTTCCTGCCTCTTTCCTTGCTTCACCAGCTTCTGCCAAGGCCTCCTCTCCCCTCCACACTGCCCCAAACCTCAACCCCAGTGTGGCCTCCCATGAGGCCAAACTCATCTCCCTACCACGCCCAATCCAACCCCAGTGTAGCCACTGCACTGGAGAAGACAACTAAGGTCCAGCAGCAGCAAAGATGACAAAGTGTACAGCTGGTTGAGAACTGGAGGCAGCATAGGTCTCTCTGATCATCTTTCTCTTCACTTACTCAGGTATTAATTGAATTTAGTATTTAATTTTTGGTACACAAAATCTCATAAGTATCTTCTTATTAAGCCTTTGCAGAATAGCTGGTAGAAATGCAGTCCCGGATTGTGTGTTGTTTAATTTTTTTGAGATTCAGAGATGTTTAAAGTAGTTATAATCATCATGAATTCTCACTTTCACAGTAGAGCGCTATTCAAAAATAATTACTTATGCATCTATTATCAATTATTTACATGACTTGAAACTTAAAGTTTCAAATATTACAGGAAGATCTTTGATTCATGTTGAGTGTATGTGAGTAGGTTGAGCTGTTGCATACATTCATTGTGTGTGTGTGTGTGTGTGTGTGTAGGGGGTGTATATGTATTATTGAAATCAGGGATAAGGATGAGCACTGGTCTGAACTTGTTTCCTTTTTCTGAGAGATATGGTATTTCTGTGTTGGTGGTAAGCTCTGACTGCTTGCCTTTGCCTGATGTGCACTTTGCAGTTTTTTTTTTTTTCAAATAAGCTTCTTATTTCTTATTGAGCAGATAGGGCTCTGATATTGCTTTGCCTTTAATCTGCCATCTAGGATCTTATTTTCCTCTTTAAAAATTAACATACAATATAAATTTTATCCCCTGTCTGATTTTCCCTTTAATTTGCATTTTGAAATAAGTAGTATAAGAAGTTTGAGCTCTGTATTCATGAAGTTTGAATTTTCTGTTTAATGTAATAACTGGACACATTTGTTAGCACAAAGATCTTAAATTTCTTTTGTAGTTTTAGTTTAAAATACCCTCCTCCATGTTTTTAGCATGGGAAGACAAACAATTCCTAGTAAAAATGATAACAATTTATCCTTTAACTATCAGATAATTCATAATTAATGTCTAGTGGCAAATGATTACATTTCTGAATAGATTTCCTTGATAGACCCGTGCACAAAAATACCCCTCATAGGTGCTGAGAAGGTAGATTAGTGGTACACAGATTACCTTGCATGCATGAGGCCCTGGGTTTGATTCCTCCTCACCACGTAAGCAGAAAAAGCCAGAAGTGGTGCTGTGGCTCGAGTGGTAGAGCACTAGCCTTGAGCTGAAGAGCTGAGGGCAGCGACCAGGCCCAGATTTCACCACCAGCGACAAAAATAAATAAATAAACAAATAAATATATAAATGAATAAAGAAATAAAACAAATTCATACACAAGTAAATTAATTTCAAAGGTTGATTACTATTTTAGTTAGGGGCAGGGTGCCAAGATATAGCAGACCTCTGTCCCAAAGCTTCAAGAAGGATTTCAACAGTTGACAAATACTGAAAACAAAAAGTAAAAAACATAGCTCTGCCAATAACATATAGAATCTCCATTCAAACAGAAAGAAGTACTACGAATGAAATACTTTTTATAACATTTGTTAAGAGATTTTGGCTCTATATTAATTATCATATCAATTGACCTTTGAAAACTCTATAGGTGGGCCTGAGTCTCAAGGTCCTCTAACTAAAACTGGAGGAGAGAATCATCAACCTGGACTTTAAAAAATTGTTATTGTTAATGTAGTGGACATACGGGTCACCATTTTGTAATTTAGATAATGAGTTCATTTCATTTTCAAAAATCTAATCACTTCTTTGCTCTCTCTCTGTTTTTCCCTCCTTTCCCTGCCCACAAGTGGTATAGTTGATTGTCAACATAATATCTACAGAGTATCACTGCTGCATTTGTTTCCTTGTTCTCCTTGAATTTCTGTGGCTCCCTCACTGCCCAGAAATGGATAAACAAAAAAAAGAAAAATCCATCGTTTTCAATTCCTTTAATTCATTTCAATATAAACATCAGTAGTTTTATGAGATTGTCAGGCTCTGTCTGCACATCCCGAACACTTATACTTCCTATACCTAGTCATAACTCCCACCAGATTCTAAGATACACAAAATAATTCTGTTCACTTTCCACAAAAGAAGAAGCTGAGATTCAGAAAGATTAAGTAACTTACTGGAAATACTGGGCTGAGCATAGTGGCTCACTCTTATATCCTTACCTACTCCAGAGAATGAGATCTGAAGATCATAATTTGAAACCAACCAAGGTTGACATATACCTTACATGTTTATCTCGTTAACCAACAGAAGTCAAGAATTGTGTGATTCAAGTGGTACAGCTAGAATGCCACCAGACTTGAATGGGAAACCTAAAGATAGTGCCAATAGGATAATTTTTAAGAACCAATGCTGCCCCATACAAAATCTCAGACACCACACACACACCTTTAAAAAGATGTTAGTACGGAAACCCAAATAGTTTTTTTTTTAATTTTTATGTTTAGTTATTACCTTTATTGATGTATGACTTGATAGTCTTTACTGATGAGCCACAATTTAGAACTTTGTTGTAATTATATCCATGTCTGTGCCAGAGAAACATTCTCCTAGTTGTCTTCCCCCGTTTCTAGCAACGATAAGTTGTCTCGCCTTGGCCCAGTTTCAAGTTTATTGTTCTAGTAGATCACAACCATCCTAATAACAAGGGTTATAGGTGGTAACTACTGTACTGGACAATACCTGCCTTGGGAAAATTGTTCAAATTTCTCCATTCAGTGGAGGTTGTTAGGATACACCCATGATCACTTTGTGCTTAGAATTGGGAACTTTTTAGGTCCAGGAATTCAGGACAAGCACTGTGTGCTACTTCATACTTGTTAACTTTAATTTCAGCTTCCTATTATCTACTTTAAGCATTGTGTGAAGAGAAAAATTGCCCCTAGGAGAGAGAAACACAGTACTAACTGTTGTTTTCAAAACACAGGAGGAGGAAAAGAAGTTCTGAAAGAGGCATATAGCCTAGACAATGAGTTCTTAGAAACTTGGGCTGCCTGTTAATCTTAACTTCAACATAGAAAGTCAGAGCCTGCAGTGGCTTGTAAGCTCCATTTATATTCCTGAGCATGCGGCTCCCTTCCCCTCAGCCCTCTGATCCTTTACATCAGGGTTTCTTAGTGTGTCTTAATGTGTTCCTGTTAGTTCAGTGCACAGGTGAAAAATTAAGCATGCCCAACCATGGGTTTCCATTGCCCTAGTAGACGTTTTGCATTTTAGGACATTCCTTCCAGGGAAGTCTCTTCTTGGGCCCTCATGTGCATATGATCACAGAAGCGAATGTCTCACAAACCATGGAACGCAGTTGTTCAATGATGATTAACTCACACAGAGGCACAGACAGGTTGGGTTAGGAGACTTTGTGAGAGGCCTTGGATTGGCACATGGCAACATTGACAGTAATTCCTCAGAGAAATACCACTGATTAGAGGGCTATGGAGAGGTAAAAGGAGAATGAATTTAACCAAGTTCTTATCTCAGAGAGAGAAATAGATTAGACAGAATGATAGGAGAGTGATTTAAAAGAATAGAAGAAAAATGGAAATAAAAATTTAAATTTAAACAGTGAAACACTTAAAAATTATGTAAGTTTAAAGAAATGGTATTGAGAGAAGGATAGAATGAGAGGAGGTGAGGCATAGGAGACATGAAAAACTAAAAAATAGAAGTGCTTAAAATTAGTTATTAAAAATTAGGGCTGGGAATGTGGCTCAGTGGTAGAGTGCTTGCCTTGCATGAATGAGACTCTGGGTTCGATTCCTCAGCACCACATAAGCAGAAAAAGCTGGAAGTGGTGCTGTGGCTCAAAGTGGTAGAGCACTAGTCTTCAGCTGAGGAGCTGAGGGACAGTGCCCAGGCCCAGAGTTCAGGCCCCATGACTAGCAAAAAACAGACAAACAGGAAATTATATAGGTATAAAGATATAATATTGCTACTAAAGAATTTAAGCCTAAGAGCTTATGAATTGAGTAATAAATTTCTGGATTAAGTGTATATACCATGGGGTATAAGGTCTAATAATTGACGACGGGTATATATATATATGGGGATGGGCATAATATCAATTAAGTCACTCAAAAAAGAAAGAAAGAGAAAAAACAGAAAATAAAAAAGTACCAAAAGATCAGAAGATATAAAAAAGCACACACACACATACACCTAAAATAAACATTATGAGAGGAAAAAAAAGATTAATAGAAAACAATTAAAAAATAAAACTTAAAAAAAGCTACCAAAAGAGTTATTTTTTGGAGAGGTGATGGGAAGATCCTTTATCTCCACTGTGTCCATAACCACTCTCTTGGTGCAGTCTCAGGTCTGCTTGTGGTGTTTGGTTTTCCTGTGGCTTGATTGGATTCTTAAGTCAGTTTGTTTGAGCAGGCAGAATAATGCTCTGCTTTACCCAGGATTTTGTGATCCTCTTCCCAGGCTAGTTCAATGGGAGGAAGATCTGCTTTGAGTATCACAAAAGAGGGAGATGGCTGTTTCCTCTACTTTCAAGATGCTGTGATGAGGATAGGTTCTGGGTAGGGTTGAGGCTTTTCAGCAAACTAGCTTTTCCCTGAGGGGATAGTTCCAGAGACACTCACAGAACCCAGCCTGGATCCATTCTCAGGGTTTGTGTTTACTGAATTTTAGTTGATTTTCTAGACTGCTGTAGGGAGGGGCAGCCTCTGGTTCTGTTTACACAGTGAAGAAAGTCTCTCCTGAGGTGGGAGGCGGATCTTCCTCTGTCTGGGCTGGGTGATTTTCCCCTGGGTGGAGCTGTGCCTCGCAGGTTAGATCAGGTTCTTGTGACCTAGTAAATGACTCTTTTCTTTTCTTCCAAGGCCTGAGTTGGAGCTAGTTGCTCACAGGGGCCTTTGTCAGTATGGAAGATGGAGATCTCCGGTGGTTGGGGAGGGATGGCTTTCCCTTCTGTGCTCCCAGATAAGGAGTGAGGATGTCAGCGTTCTACTCATGCCAGAGTGTTGGTTCCTGAGTTGTCTCTGGTGTGTGATCTGCAGGATGAAGATATCTGCTCTTTGTCAGTTCTTGCTGGTGATGAGTAGAATCTGCTCACCCGCTGTGTCTGGTGCTGTTTTCCTGAACTCTCTCTGCTATAGGTATGGCCACTACAGCCACTGTCACTGCCGCTGCATCCGTTGCAGCCTTGGCTACCGACAATTGCTCAGTTTTGCCTCCTTGTGTGGATTTTCCCTCTCTGGCCAAACTCTCTGTACCTGATGGCACACTTGGAGTGATTCTGTAGTGTAGGACTGTTTACTAAACAGTGTTTAGGAACACTAAAACTGCTTTCTTTGCTGGAGCTTGATTAGCCTCCAGGTTCTCCTTTGCCATCTACCTCGGAACTTCTGTAATGAGATTCTTATCCCCAATTAGCAATCAGAAAACTAGAAGTGGACTCTGGTGGAGTGCTTCACTTCAGCTGAAGAGCTCAGGGACAGCACCCAGAGTTCATGTCCCATGACTGATAAAAAAATAGAAAGAAAGAAAACAAGTGAGTGCCCAGAGCCAGTGGCTCATACCTGTAAGTCTAGCTAGTCAGAGGCTAAGATCTAAGGATCAAGGTTCAACATCAGCTTGGTCAGGAAAATCTATGAGATACTTATTTTAATTTAACCACTGAAACCCATAAGTGACCATGTAACTCAAAGTGGTAGAGCACTAGGTTTGAGCACAAAAGCTCAGGGGCAGGATCCAGGACCTGAGTTCAAGCCCCAAAACTGACAGAAAAAAAAAGAAAAAGGAATGAGGAGCCTCCTTAATGAAATAACTAGACAAGTACAATATACAAAATAATTCCTCCCTTCCTTCTTTTCTTCCTTCCATATGTTCACATCCTTCCCTCGTTTTTATCCTAGAAATTAAACTCAGGGCCTTATGCACTTCAGGTAGGTGCTCTACCAGTTGAGCCATACACCTGCTTTTTTTGCATTAGTCATTTTTGGTTTTTTTGGTCATGTGTCTAAAACTCTGCCTGGGCGCTGTCCCTGAGCTCTTCAGCTCAAGGCGAATGTTTACTGCTTGAGTCACAGCACCACTACTGGTTTTTTATGGTTTATTGGAGATGAGTCTCACAGACTTTACTGCCTGGGATGGCTTTGAACTTTAATCTACAGATCTCAGACTCCTGAGTAGCTAAGACTACAGGCATGAGTCACGTGCACCCAGCTCTGCTTGAGACATTTTTGTGGTATGGTTTTATGTTTATTACCAGACCATTATGGACCACAATCCTTCTTTTTACCCTTTCTGAGTAGATGAAATAAAAAGCACAATGCATTGGTTTCAGATATTGATTGAGATCCAATATTGTGAATGTTTTGCCTGGGCTAGCATCAAATCATAGTCCTCTCTGCATTAGTCAAGACACAGCAGATAGCATTACGAGTGTGAGCTCCCATGATTGGCTCAAATTTCTGACTACTAAAACATATGAATAAAGTTTTAATAATTTCAAATGATGACTTTGGGGACAATGGGTGCTCTTACTTGCCTAGTTTCAAATTTCAGCAAAAGTCCCAAATATTAACTTTTGATTTCCTCGGGTAAATTAAATAAGCAAATACATTTAATTTATTTTATTTTTTATTTTTTTGGGTCCGGTCGTGGGGCCTGAACTCTGGGCCTGGGTGCTGTCCTTCAGCTCTTCAGCTCAAGGCTAGCGCTCTCTACCACTTGAGCCACAGCAAAACTTCTGGATTTTTTCTTTTTGCTTATGTGGTGCTGAGGAATTGAACCAAGGGCCTCAGCATGCAAGGCAAGCACTCTACCACTGAGCTACCTTCCCAGCCCAAACATTTAAAAGCAAATAACTAAAGAAAAAAGTTAAACACTAAACATCCTTACCATTGCTACTTTGGATTTAATACGTTGTCAAACATTGCTTATATCATAGTTGTATTTTTCTGGGCAGTATATTCCATAAACGAATCATGCCACCACCAAAGTTGAGGGCTAAACAGCCTATAGGCTATAGGCAAATATACAAGGGAAGGCATGTGAAGATTATAGCCATGAGCCACCAATGTCTAAATCAATTATTCCTTTAACAAAAGTCAAAATGGCTACAGTATGGTTTAACAGAGAGCTTGAATCCTTATCAGCTTTGCTCCTGACCTGCTATTCTAATAGGACCCCAAAAAATTCACACTCAATTATCAACTGAAGTAGAGGGTATCCATTGCATGCTCTGCAGCATCATAAATCACTTGCTGGTGAGGAAAAATACCTCTTTTCCATAGGAAATGCTCAATAAATTCTGATTATTGAATAATCATAAACCTAGGAGTTGGAAAATACCACTATCCAATCACATTTTTTTGTTGTTCATTGTCGTATTTGAACTCAGGGTCTGGGTGCAGTCCGTGATCCATTTTTTAGCACTCTACAATTTGAGCCACAACCCCATTTCTGTGTTGATTTTTTTGTTGTTGTTTTTCAGGGTGCCTGATATCTGGGTCTGGGTGCTGTCTCTCAGCACTTCAGCTTATGGCTAGCACTCTACCAATTGCACCTTTGCACCACTTCCAGCTTTTTCAGCTTATGTGGTGCTGAGAAATTGAACTCAGGGCCTCATGCTTGCAAAGCAAGCACTCTACCACTGAGCCAAATTCTTAGCCCCCACTTCCGGTTTTTGAGTGATTCACTGGACCTAAGTATCTCATAGGGACTTTTCTGCCCGGGTTGGGTTTAAAACATAATTTTTCCATCTCAACTTCCTGAGTAAGATTATAGGCATGAGCCATCTGTCCATGGCTCCATCCACATTTTTATACAAGTGAATAAAGCTCAGTGATAAAGTGTCTTCCTCTTTAACCAAAAGCAGGTAAATAACCAAAATTGAATTTGAAATTCAGTTGAATCTGAGGCTATATTTTTAACAACTGGGTTGTAAGTTATTTGATCCTTGCACAATTTTGTTAGTAGATACAGCACAAATGTCATAAATTTTCTATTTCTTTTTTTTTTTAACATTCTTTTTTTTTTGGGGGGGGGGTCCGGTCGTGGGGCCTGAACTCTGGGCATGAGCGCTGTCCCTGAGCTCTTCCGCTCAAGGCTAGTGCTCTATCACTTGAACTACAGCTCCACTTCCGGCTTTTTTCTTTTTGCTTATGTGGTGCTGAGAATTCGAACCCAGGGCTTGAGCATGCAAGGCAAGCGCTCTACCACTGAGCCACCTTCCCAGCCCCATGAATTTTCTATTTCAAATGGCCCATGACACATAGTTGGGTGTGGTATGGTAAGCCTGTAATTCCATCACTTGGCAGGCTTAAGCAGAAGCCTGGTAAGTTCAAAACCATTTTGACTATGGAGTAAGATGCCATCTCAGAAGGGCAGAAAGTAAATGGCTCCTGAATATATAAGCCTTGGAAGTTACTTTCCCATCTTCTGTGTCTACAATGAGAAGCTTAAGACTCTCCACGGCCAAACAGAAAGCATGACCCAAAAGACTAACCCAAAACACCTGGATACAAGCTGGGTCGACTCATTCTTGGGCCAATATAGTGTCACCCAAAGGCACTATTTAATAGTTGGGTCCATGTCCCCTCTTCTTCTCTCCAGAAGGGCCATTTCAAAATCATCATTCCTAGAAATGAAAAGACAGCAGTGATAGTAGGATTTCCATTCCAGCATATTTACAAGTCAGTGAGCACTTAGACATTGGCAACTATAATATTAAGAGACTAGCAAGTGGCGCGCAGTACCTGAACAAACTCATAGTTCATAATATATGTTTTGTGAATTAGAACCAATTAAGTTAGCTACCATAGCTGCAGCAGGTGCAGTACCAGTTGGGGGATGGCAGCAGCATCCTTAGTTCCAGTCCCTTGACCTCTGGAGTGCATCATGAAACCCAGCCACCCTTCACAAAGGCTGAAAGAGAAGGGGGCCACCATAGAATGCTAGGCTCTTATGGTGGGTCATGAGACCCTCACCTCACTTCTGTTTCCTGGCTGGATAAGTTGGGGCTGTGTGCCTGTATCACTTCACTCCTGATTCTGGTCTGGGTCGGTAGTTGCCATGTGCCTGTACAACCTCACTCTGGCTTCTGGTCTGGCTGTGTGTGGGCCCGTGCCCATGTCACCTCACTCCTACTTCCAGTCTAGGTGAGTATGGGGTTGTGTGCTTGTGTCACCTCACTCCTGCTTCTGGTGTGCATGAGTAGGAGAGTAGGGGTCATGGTGCCTGTGTCACCTCACTGCTGATACTGGTAGGGGTAGGTAGGAGCCATGTGCCTGCACCACCTCACTACTGCTTCCTGGCTGGATAAGTCTGGGCTAATGCCCTTTTGACCTCACTCCCGCTTCATTTCTGGATGAGTGGTGGCCATGTACCCATGTTTCCTCACTCCTGCTTCAGGTCTGGGTGAGTGGGGGTTGCGTGCCTGTGTCACCATACTCCTGTTTTTGGTCTGGGTGAACAGGGGAGTAGGGGCCATGTGTCTACACCACCTCACTTGTACTTCCAGTCTGGATCGGTCCGATTGGCTCTGAGGTAATTACTCTATCCAGATGCTGTTTACCATCATGGACTGCAGCCCATGCCAGAGTTTAGACTTTTCCAGTTCTCATAACAAAGCATGACATTAAGGGATTAAGATGGAACCTTGCTGGGTTTGAGAACTATCTTATAAAATTGTGCATGTGTGTGCGCATGTGCACTGGTCTTGGGCCTTGAACTCAGGGTCTGAAGTGATTCTGAGATATTTGATTAAGGTAGAGCTCTACTGCTTCAGCCACAGCTCAACATATAGCATTTCTGTGGTTAATTGGGACTAAAATTCTCCCAGATTTTCCTGTCTGGACTGGCTTTGAACACTATCCTTGGTTCTCAGACTTTTCAGTAGCTAGGCGCCTCTATATTTGCTTGATTGCCATCCAGAGAAAACTGTGCTTGGTAAGTATTCTGGAGTAAAAAGATTTGAACTCTTTCAATGAGCAGTGGTGAAAATACTCAGGTTCTAGCCTGGCATTGGTGGATCAGGCCTCTAATTCTACCGATTCAGGAATGTGAAATCTGAGAATTGCAGTTTGAAATCAGTGAGTGGAGGACAGAGTCCTTGAGACTCTTTATCTCCAACGAACTACCACAAACCTGGAAAGTGGCACAGTAACTAAGTGGTAGAGCACCAACCTTGAACAAAAACGCTCAGGCACAGCACTTAGGCTGTGAGTTCAAGTCCAATGAGCACAAAAACGAAACAAATCAAGAAAAAAAACCTGGGTTCTTCAGTAAGAATTTATCATTATAAATATCACTTTCCGATTATATTAAGATTTTTCATAGGTACATGAATTTTAGGGTATTAAGAAACTTACTAAAAATATAGGCAGCATTTTGTGTATGTGTGTGTGTGTGTGTGTGTGTGTGTGTGTGTGTGTGTGTGTGTGTGTGTGTGTGTGTATGTGTGTGTGTGTGTTTGCCAGTCCTGAGGCTTGAACCTGGGGCCTTAATCTCTTGATTGGATTTTTTCCATTAAGGTTGGTACTCTGCCACTTGGTCCACAGCTCTACTCCCAGATCTTTTTAATTTTTATTTGGAGAAAACAGTTTTAAACACTTTTCTATGTGTGGAGGCCGATTCTGGAATATGATTCTTTGAATCCTGCTATAAAATATGTGTGTGCAGATAGCTCTACTATAAGGCTGACTTACATTTCTTCAAGTGTATATGTAGGATTAAAAGGCATTCTGCTTAGGCAGACATGAAACCTCAACATAGATATGATTTCCATTGCCTTGATTATTAAAGATGTTGTATATTTTCATGTATTCCTTAGACACCTATATCTGTTTTGGGGAATGATGTAGTCAATTCACTTGCCTATTTATTGATAAGATTGTTCTTAGGTTGTTTCATTTTTTGAGTCTATACATCTAGATATTAGGATTTCTTCTGTTACTCAAAAGGCAGGAGTTTAGGCTTATTTTACTTAATCTTAGCAAAAGATGACTTGTGAGTTTCAAATTATTTAATTGATGATTGATTAAAAATGATCTGAAGAATGTGGCTCGCAATGGAGGGTGCCTGCCAACAAGTACAAGTTCTGAACTCAAACTTCAGTGTCTACAAAAAAAGAGATATATTTAAGTGTTTTAAAACAATAAAATTTAATCAGTTATATACTGTCAAATTATGTAATTCTAAATATTTCACTATTATTCATGGTAAAACTATTGGAAATTTTAGCATAAGCTAACAATTTTAGTTTCTATTTTTTCCTTGGTAATCATTCAAGCCAACAAAACTGATAAAATACAGCTTTGGCCAGGTGCTGGTGGCTCATGTCTGTATTTCTAGCTACTCAGGAGGCTGGCATCTGAGGATTGCAGTTCAAAGTCAGCCTGAGCAGCAAACTCTGTGAGGCTCATCTCTAAATAACCACCAGAAAAATAGAGGTAGTGCTGTGGCTCAAGTGGTAGAGTGTTTTCCTTGATCTGAATAGCTGAGGGACTGCCCCAAGGCCCCAAGATGAAGCCCCATGACCAACCAAAAACAAAACAAAACAAAACAAAAATCCAACTTTATATAAAGAGGACGAATCTCCAAGTTTTTATACAAGATTTTTAATGCTTGTGGCAAATGATTTATCTGGTAGAAAGTGGACAGCTTATATCTGTCATTGTGATAAACTTGCTACTATGTGGTTGATTTTCTCCCATTTATAATTTCATTCATCTAACATTGTTGAAGATGAAAAATCCATCAAGGACATGACACACTATTTGGCAAAACTGGTAAGTTGAAATGACTATTTTTTTTTCAAGTTTGAAAAAGAAACTGGGTTTTCCATCCCTCCCCAGGATTTGAACAATGAAAAAAAATTTCCCAAAAGTGAGGAAGAGAGCTCATATTCAAATAATAAGAAGATAATGAAAAGAATGTTTAAGACACATAATATATTTAATTTTGAACCTTCGTGTCAAGAAACTTCCGAGAAACTTAGCAAAAATTGGTTATAGACATTTATATCAAAGAGCTCACTGCAGTTGCCTCATACCTATAATTTGTTACTCAGAAGGATGAGATCTGGGATAGAGATTGGAGCCAGCATGGCAAAGCAATAATTGCATGGATGATGTCCCTTGCTGTTAGATCATATGTGCCTTCCTCCCATCCTCAATGTGAAGCTGTCTCCCCACATTACCAGCCTTCTGAAATATTGACATTATCATTGTATTTTCTGGTTTTCTCCTTCAGCATGAAAGGTTCATGGAGCAGGCCACTTGCAGCTGTATGCACATCTGTTTCTCCAGTTGCCTACAACATTGCCTGGTCCTTAGTGCTTAGTAGCCTTGTGTAGATGAAACTGCCCTGCTCATGTAATCTCAGAATTCAGTCAGGAAAGCTCATCAAGCTGTGATCTTGTGGTTAATAGTTAATTCTTCTAATTATTTTTTTGCTCTTTGTGTATCTAAAGTCCACGTAAGGGTGAAATAAGTGGCTGACACCTATCTGTTGTAATGGCAAAGTTGACTGTGACATCATAGAAGTTTATTGTGAAGCTGCATGAAGACTCTTCCACCAAAGCACTGCAAATCGTAGCCTCCCACATCCAGGAATAGATTTAACAGCTCTGCAATCAAACCATCATTCGCTCTCTGCTGGATTCGGACAGAGTTTCCCTTTCCTATTTAAAATAAAGAAAACTTCAAGACATGCTTTTTAATGTAATTGACTTATGGAAATGTCCCTCCAAACAAAAAAAATAAGAATGCCATTACTGGAATGTAAATACAAGGCAAGGAATAAAACAAGCATAAAATTTCCTAGGGAAAACATCAATAGTTGCATCTGCTAAAAATGTTGGTCCTTAAAACTAGGACTTGATTCTGACATCAGTAATCCTAATATAATATAAGGTAAAGAAAGTTTTATTTTTGTGCCAGTCCAGGGGTTTGAACTTGCACTCAGAGCTCTGAGTGCTCTTGCTCAAGTCCAAAAATTTACTACTTGAGTCACAGCTCCACTTCTTGTATATTTGGTATTGTAGTTGTAATAAGAATTTCCCAGGCTTTTCTGCCTGTGCTTGCTTCAAACTGTGATCCCCGATGTCAGCCTCCTGAGGAGGATTACAGGCATGAGCCACCAGTACCAAGCTAAAAGTTACTTTTTTGAGATATAAAAATAAGGTATATAAAGCAACATAAACAAACGAAACATTAGAACAACAAAACTGAAACAAGTTATATAAAAGATATATAAAGATAAACACGAAGGCCCCGAGTTCAAGCTTCAGGAACAGCACAAAAGAAATAAAGAAGTGTAAAAGAAGAGAAGAAATAGTCAGTGAAAGGGTTTTAAATTAATAAATCACAAAATTTTGGCAAAGTAGCAGGGTATAAAATTAAACCTCGAAAATCAATGGGTTTTCTGTATGCAAACAATGAGAAAAGCGTGGTTGAAATTAGGAAAGCAACTCCATTTGTAATAGACCCACAAAAAATAAAATACTTAATGCAAGAAGAAAAGGACCTCTATGATCAAAACTTTAAAAACTTGAAAAAGCACATAATAACAGAACTTAAAAAATGGCAAAACCTCCCATGCTCCTGGATTGGAAAGATTAACATCGTGAAAATGGCAATACTTCCCAAGGCTATATACAAATTCAGCGCAATACCTATCAAAATTCCAACCTCTTTCTTCAAGGAAATAGAAGAGGCAATCCAAAAATTCATATGGAACAATAAAAGACCCCGAATAGCAAAAACACTCCTCAACGGAAAGAACACTGCTGGAGGAATATCAATACCAAATTTTAAACTCTACTCTTAAAGCCATGGTAATCAAAACAGCTTGGTACTGGCATAAGAACAGACCTAAGGACCAAAGGAATAGAATTGAAAACCCAGAAATGAACCTACAGACCTATAGCCAACTAATCTTCGATAAGGGAGCTAAAACAATAGAATGGAAGAAAGATAGCCTCTTCAATAAATGGTGCTGGCAAAATTGGTTAACTACTTGTAGAAAACTAAAGCTAGATCCTTATATATCACCCTGCACCAGAATCAACTCCAAATGGATCAAAGACCTCGAAGTCAAAGCAGACACTCTGAAAACATTACTGGATGGAATAAAAGAAACCCTAGGTCTCCTTGGCTCAGGCCGAAATTTTCTGAATAGTGACCGGAAAACACAACAAATCAAAGAAAGGTTGGACAAATGGGATTGTATAAAGTTGCAGAGCTTCTGCATGGCAAAGGAAATAGCTAGCAAGATCAATAGAAAGCCTGTGGATTGGGAGAAGATCTTCACTAGCCATACAACGGACAAGTTTCTCATATCTAAAACATACCTGGAACCCAAAAAATTAAATCCCCCAACAACAAATCCTCAAAGAAACAACTGCCCGATATATAAGTGGGCTTAAGACTTAAAGAGAAACTTCTCTGAAGAAGAAAGAACAATGGCCAATAGACACATGAAGAAATGCTCAACATTCCTATCAAAACAACATTGAGATACCACCTCACTCCAGTTAGAATGGCAAAAATCAAGAACTCTAACAACAATAGATGCTGGAGGGGATGTGGACAGAAAGGAACCTTACTTCACTGTTGGAGGGAATGTAAACTTGTTCAACCACTTTGGAAAGCAGTATGGAGGTTCCTCAAAAGACTTCACATAGAGCTCCCCTATGACCCAGCAATCCCGCTTTTGGGCATTTACCCAAATGTTTACAAACAAGACCACACTAAAGCTACCAGAACAACTATGTTTATTGCAGCATTATTTACCCTAGCTAAGATATGGAACCAACCTAGATGCCCCTCAGTAGATGAATGGATCAAGAAAATGTGGTATATATACACAATGGAATTCTATGCCTCCATCAGAAATAATGACATCGCCCCATTTGTTAGGAAATGGAAAAACTTGGAAAAAATTATATTAAGTGAAGTAAGCCAGGCTCAAAGAAACATAGGTCCCATGGTTTCCCTTATTTGCAATATCTAGTATATGCTTGAGTCAAGCAGAAAAGTTCAGATAATATGATGTTAGGAAAATGAACCCTTAGATATGTATTTTAATGTTTTTTTCCTTCATGCTTGTGTTTCTAACGCATTTGTAAGATTATTTCTTTGTATGTCCCTCCCCCACAGTATAACCCCTGCTTTCACTATATTTTATGTCGGTATAACTTGTGGAGGAGATGGGGAAAAACAAGTCGTTTAAGGATACAGGTGGACTTGTTGCAACAATGAGAAGTACAAGTTGTCTTGTTGAAAACGAGCTTTACAACATCAGTGTGGGGGGGGATGATTGGGTGGGGTGTGGGGGGAGGCTGGGAAGGGATGTGAAGGGTTAACAAAGGAGGAGGCAGCAATGCTTGGTAAGAAATGTATGCATTATCCTGCCCATGTAATTGTAACCCCTCTCTACAGTATGTTCACAAATAAAATAAAATTAAATTAAATTAATAAAGAAAGAAAAGAAGAAAAATGGAAATAAAAATTTGAATTTAAACAATGAAACACAAAAATTATGTAAGTTTAAAGAAATGATATTGAGAGAAGGATACAATGAGAGGAGGGAAGGGATAGGAGACATGAAAAACTAAAAAATAAAAGTGCTTAAAATTAGTTATTAAAAAAATTAGGGCTAGGAAAGTGGCTCAGTGGTAGAGTGTTTGCCTTGCATGCTGAGACCCTGGGTTCGATTCATCAGCACCACATAAGCAGAAGAACCTGTAAGTGGAGCTGTGGCTAAAAGTGGTAGAGCACTAGCCTTGAGCCAAAGAGCTGAAGGACAGTGCCCAGGCCCCATGACAAGCAAAAAAAAAAAAAAAAAAAAAAAATACACACAAACAGGAAATTATATAGGTATAAAGATATAATATTGCTACTAAAGAATTTAAGCCTAAGAGCTTATGAATTGAGTAATAAATTTCTGGATTAAGTGTGTATACCATGGGGTATAAGGTCTAATAATTGATGACGGGTATATATATGGGGACGAGCAGAATAGCAATTAAGTAACACAAAAAAGAAAGAAAGACAAAAAAGAAAATAAAAAATACCAAAATATTAGAAGAGATAAAAGAAAAGCACACACACACATATACACCTAAAATAAAAATTATGAGAGGAAAAAAATATTAATAGAAAGCAATTAGAAAATAAAATTAAAAAAGGTACAAACACAGTTCTATTTTTGGAGGGGGGATTGGAAGGTCATTTATCTCCACTGTGTCCATAACCAGTCTCTTGGTGGAGTCTCTGGTCTGCTTGTGGTGTTCGGTTTTCCTGTGGCTTGATTGGATTCTTAAGTCAGTTTGTTTGAGCAGGCAGAATAATGCTCTGCTTTACCCAGGATTTTGTGATCCTCTTCCCAGGCTAGTTCAATATGAGGGAGATCTACTTTGTATCACAAAAGAGGGAGATGGCTATTTCCTTTAGTTTGGAGATGCTGTGATGAGGCTAGGTTCTGGGTAGGGTTGAAGCCTTTCAGCAAACTAGCTTTTCCCTGATGGGCTAGCTCCAGAGACACTCACAGGGCCCAGCCTGGATCCATTCTCAGGGTTTGTGTTTACTGAATTTTAGTTGATTTTCTAAGCTGCTGTAGGGAGGGGCAGCCTCTGGTTGTGTTTACACAGTAAAGAAAGTCTCTCCTGCGGTGGGAGACGGATCTTCCTCTATCTGGGCTGTGTCATTTCCCCTGGGTGTAGCTGAGCCTGGCAGGTTAGGTAAGGTTCTGGTGACCTGCTAAATGACTCTTTTCTTTTCTTCCAAGGCCTGAGTTGGAGCTAGTTGCTCAGCGGGGCCTTTGTCAGTATGGAAAATGGAGATCTCTGGTCGTTTGGGAGGGATGGCTTTCCCTCCTCTTCTCCCTGAGAATGAGTGAGGATGTCAGGGTTCTACTCATTCTAGAGTGTTGGTTCCTGAGTCGTCTCTGGTGTGCGATCTGCAGGTTGAAGATATCTGCTCCTTGGCAGTTCTTGCTGGTAATGAGTAGAATCTGCTCACCCCCTGTGTCTGGTGCTGCTTTCCAGAACTCTCTCTGTTATAGCTATGGCCGCTATGGCCAGTGTCACTACTGCCGCATCCGTTGCAGCCTTGGTTACTAGCAAGTGCTCAGTTCTGCCTCCTTGCCTGCATTTTCCCTCTCGGGCCAAACTCTCTGTACTGTGATGTCACATTTGGGGTGATTCTGTAGCCTAGGACTTTTCACTAAACAGTGTTTAGGAACACTAAAACTGCTTTCTATGCTGGAGCTTGTTTAGCCTATAGCTTCTCCTCTGCTGTCTGATTCTGAACCTCTATAATGAGATTCTTATCTCCAGTTAGCAATCAGAAAACCATAAGTGGACTCTGGTGGAGTGCTTCAGTTCAGCTGAAGAGCTCAGGGACAGCACCAAGAGTTCAAGTACCATGACTGATTAAAAAATAGAAAGAAAGAAAACAAGTGAGTGCTCAGAGCCAGTGGTTCATACCTGTAAATCTAGCTAGTCAGAAGGCTGAGTTCTGAGGATCAAGGTTCAACACCAGCTTGGTCAGGAAAATCTATGAGATTCTTATTTTCATTTAACCACTGAAACCCATAATTGACCATGTAACTCAAAGTGGTAGAGCACTAGCTTTGAGCACAAAAGCTCAGGGGCAGGATCCAGGACCTGAGTTCAAGCTCCACAACAGACAGAAAAAAAAGAAAAAGGAATGAGAAGCCACCTTAATGAAATAACTAGGCAAGTACAATATACAGAATAATTCCTCCCTTCCTTCTTTTCTTCCTTCCATATATCCACCTTCCCTCGTTTTTATCCTAGAACTTAAACTCAGGGCCTCATGCACTTTAGGTAGGTGCTCTACCAGTTGAGCCATACACCTGCTTTTTTTGCATTAGTCATTTTTGTTTTTGTTGGTCATGTGTTTTAAACTCTGTGCCTGGGCGCTGTCCCTGAGCTCTTCAGCTCAAGGCGAATGCTTTACTGCTTGAGCCACAGCACCACTACTGGTTTTCTAATGGTTTATTGGAGATGAGTCTCATGGACTTTCCTGCCTGGGATGGCTTTGAACTGTGATCTACAGATCTCAGCCTCCTGAGTAGCTAAGACTACAGGCATGAATCACCTGCATCCAACTCTGCTTGAGACATTTTTTGTGTTAGGGTTTTATGTTTATGACCAGGCCATCATGGATCACAATCCTTCTTTTTACCCTTCCTGTGTAGATGAAATAAAAAGCACAATGCATTGGTTTCAGATATTGATTGAGATCCAATATTGTGAATGTTTTGCCTGGGCTAGCATCAAATCATAGTCCTCTCTGCATTAGTCAAGTCCCATCAGGTAGCATTACAAGTGTGAGTTCCCATACTTGGCTCAAATTTCTGACGACTAAAACATATGAATAAAGTTTTAATAATTTCAAATGATGACTTTGGGGACAATGGGTGCTCTTACTTGCCTAGTTTCAAATTTCAGCAAAAGTCCCAAATATTAACTTTTGATTTCCTCGAGTAAATTAAATAAGGAGATAATCTTTTCAAAGCAATTAACTGAAGTAAAAACTTAAACAGAAAACATCCTTACCACTGCAACTTTGGATTCAACACGTTGTCAAGCATTGCTTATATCATAGTTGTTTTTTCTGGGCAGTATATTCCATACAGGTATCATGCCATTACCAAGTCAAGAGCTAAACAGCCTATAGGCTGTAGACAAAAATACCAAGGGAAGGCATGGTCTAGCAGCATTGAAGGTGGGAATGTCCCAACATAGGAATTGAAGGGTTAGGGCAGCTTAAATAGAGTGTTTTCCTTAGGAATAATACTCTATTAAGCCATGCCTCTTTTTCTGGGTTTATCACTGATTAATTGGAGACAAGTCTCATGGACTTTCCTGCTTGGGCTGGTCTGAAATCATGCTCCTCAGATCTCAGCCTCCTAAGCTGTGAGAATTAAAGGCATGATCCACCAATGTCTAAATAAATTATTGCTTTAAAAAATCATAATGGCTACAGTATGGTTTAAGAGAGAGCTTGAATCCTTATCAGTTTTGCTCCTGAGCTGCTATTCTAATTGGACCCACAAAATTTACATTCAATTCTCCACTGAAGTAGAGGGTATCCATTGCATGCTCTGCAGCATCATAAATCACTTGCTGGTGAGGAAAAATACCTCTTTTCCATAGGAAATGCTCAATAAATTCTGATTATTGAATAATCATAAACCTAGGAGATGGAAAATACCACTATCCAATCACATTTTTTTTGTACTTTGTGGTACTTGAACTCAGGGTCTGGGTGCAGTCCCTGATCCAATTTCTAGCACTCTACCACTTGAGCTACAGCCCCACTTCTGTGTTGGTTTTGTTGTTGTTGTTGTTGTTGTTCATGGGGCCTGATATCTGGGTCTGGGCGCTGTTTCTCAGCTCTTCAGCTTATGGCTAGCACTCTACAACTTGAACCTTAGCACCACTTCCAGCTTTTTCTGCTCATGTGGTGCTGAGGAATCGAACCAATACCCTCATGCTTGCAAAGCAAGCACTTTACCACTGAGCCAATTTCTTAGCCCCCCAATTCCGGTTTCTGAGTGATTCACTGGACCTAAGTATCTCATAGGGACTTTTCTGCCCGAGTTGGGTTTGAAACATAATCTTTCCATATCAACCACCTGAGTAAGATTATAGGCATGAGCCATCTGTCCATGGATCCATCCACATTTTAATACAAGTGAATAAAGCACAGTGATATAGTCTCTTCCTCTTTAACCAAAAGCAGGTAAATAACCAAAATTGAATTTGAAATTCAGTTGAATCTAAGTCTATATTCTTAACAACTGGGTTGTAATTTATTTGATCTTTGCACAAGTGTGTTAGTAGATACAGCACACATGTCATGAATTTTCTATTTCAAATGGCCCATGACACATAGTTGGTTGTGGTATGGTAAGCCTGTAATTCCATCACTTGGCAGGCTTAAGCAGAAGCCTGGTAAGTTAAAGGCCATTTTGGATAGGTAGTAAGATGCCATCTCAGAAGGGCAGAAAGTTAATGGCTCCTGTATGTATAAGCCTTTGGCAGTTACTTTCCCATCTTCTGTGTCTACAATGAGAAGCCTAAGACTCTCCAAGGCCAAACAGAAAGCATGACCCAAAAGACTAACCCAAAACACCTGGATACCAGCTGTGTCGACTCATTCTTGGGCCAATATAGTGTCTCCCAAATGTGCTATTGAATAGTTGGGTCCATGTCCCCTCTTCTCTTCACAAGGGCCATTTCAAATCATCATTTCTAGAAATGAAAAGACAGCAGTGATAGTAGGATTTCCATTCCAGCATATTTACAAGTCAGTGAGCACTTAGACATTGGCAACTATAATATTAATTGACTAGCAAGTGGCTGGCAGTACCTGAAGAAACTCATAGATCATAGTATATGTTCTGTGAATTAGAACTAATTAAGTTTGCTACCATAGCTGCAGCAGGTGCAGTTCCAGTTGGGGGAGGGTGGCAGTATCCTTAGCTCCAGACCCTTGACATCTGGAGTGCATCATGAAACCCAGCCACCCTTCACAAAGGCCGAAAGAGAAGGGGACCACCATAGAATGCTAGGCTCTTATGGTGTGGCGGCATAAGACCATCACCTCACTTCTGTTTCCTGGCTGGATAAGTTGGGGCTGCGTGCCTGTGTCACTTCACTCCTGATTCTGGTCTGGGTCGGTAGGTGCCGTGTGCCTGTACAATCTCACTCTCGCTTCTGGTCTGGCTGCGTGGGGGCCACGTGCCCGTATCACCTCACTCCTACTTCCAGTGTAGGTGGGTGGGTGGTCATGTGCCTGTGTCACCTCACTCCTGCTTTTGGTGTGTGTGAGTAGGGGAGTAGGGGTTATGGTGCCTGTGTCACCTCACTGCTGATTCTGGTAGGGGTGGGTAGGAGCCATGTGCCTGCACCACCTCACTACGGCTTCCTGGCTGGATAAGTGGAAGCTAATCCCCTTTTCACCTCACTCACGCTTCATTTCTGGGTGAGTGGGGGCCATGTACCTATGTTTCCTCACTCCTGCTTCAGGTCTTGGTGAGTGGGGGTTGCGTGTCTGTGTCACCATACTCCTGCTTTTGGTCTAGGTGAATAGGGGAGTAGGGCCCTGTTCCTGCACCACCTCACTCATACTTCTAATCTGGGTCGTTCCGACTGGCTCTGAGGTAATTACTCTCTCCAGATGATGTTTACCAGCATGGACTGTAGCCCATGCCAGAGGTTAGACTTTTCCAATTCTCATAGTAAAGCATGACATTAAGGGATTAATATGGCACCTTGCTGGGTTTGAGAACTATGTTATAAAATTGTGCACGCGTGTGCGCATGTGCACTGGTCTAGGGCTTTGAACTCAGGGTCTGAGGTGTCTCTGAGATAACTGATTAAGGTAGAGCTCTACTACTACAGCCATAGCTTAACATATGGCACTTTTTTGGTTAATTGGGACTAAATTTCTCCCAGATTTTACTGTCTGGACTGTCGTTGAACACTATTCTCGGATCTCAGACTTTTCAGTAGCTAGGATTTACAGGTGTGAACAATGGGCGCCTCTATATTTGCTTGATTGCCATTCAGAGAGAATTGTGCTTGGTAAGTATTCTGGAGTAAAAAGGTTTGAACTCTTTCAATGAGCAGTGGTGAAAATACTCAGGTTCTAGCCTGGCATTGGTGGATCAGGCCTCTAATTCTACCGATTCAGGAATGTGAAATCTGAGAATTGCAGTTTGAACAGTGAGTGGAGGACAGAGTCCTTGAGACTCTTTATCTCCAACGAACTACCACAAACCTGGAAAGTGGCACAGTAACTAAGTGGTAGAGCACCAACCTTGAACAAAAACGCTCAGGCACAGCACTTAGGCTGTGAGTTCAAGTCCAATGAGCACAAAAACGAAACAAATCAAGAAAAAAAACCTGGGTTCTTCAGTAAGAGTTTATCATTATAAATATCACTTTCCCATTATATTAAGCTTTGTCATAGGTACATGAATTTTAGGGTATTAAGAAACTTACTAAAAATATAGGCAGCATTGTGTGTGTGTGTGTGTGTGTGTGTGTGTGTGTGTGTGTGTGTGTGTGTGTGTGTGTGTGTGTGTGTGTGTGTGTGTGTGTGTATGTTTGCCAGTCCTGAGGCTTGAACCTGGGGCCTTATTCTCTTGATTGGATTTTTTCCATTAAAGTTGGTACTCTGCCACTTGGTCTACAGCTCTACTCCCAGATCTTTTTAATTCTTATTTGGAGATAACAGTTTTACACACTTTTCTGCCTGTGGAGGCCGATTCTGGAATGTGATCATTTGAATCCTACTATAAAATATGTGTGTGCAGATAGCTCTACTATAAGGCTGACTTACACTTCTTCAGGTGTATATGTAGGATTTCTTGGGTGGAACTTCCACACTAGTTTCTGTTGCTGCACTGATTCATTTAATTGCCAACATTGTGTAGGGTATCTTTCCCTACTTCCTTATGAGTATTTTTGTTTTCTTTTTTAATAAGGATTCTGCTTAGGCAGACATGAAACTTCAATATAGATTTGAATTGCATTTCCTTGATTATTAAAGATGTGAATATTTTCATGTATTCCTTAGAAACCTACATCTGTTTTGGGAATGATCTAGTCATTCTAATCTAATCATCTAGCCATTTATTGATAAGATTGTTCTTAGGGTATTTCATTTTTTGAGTCTATACATCTAGATATTAGGATTTCTTCTGTTACTCAAAAGGCAGGAGTTTAGGCTTATTTTACTAAATCTTAGCAAAAGATGACTTGTGAGCTTCAAATTATTTAATAGATGATTGATTAAAAATGATCAGAAGGATGTGGCTCATGCAGGAGAGTGCCTGCCAACCAGTATAAGTTCTGAACTCAGACTTCAGTGTCTAAAAAAAAAAGAGAAATAATTTATTACTTTACAACAAAAAGATTTAATCAGTTATATACTCTCAAAATATGTAATTCTAAATATTTCACTATTATTCATGGTAAAACTATTGCAAATTTTAACATAAACTAACAATTTTAGTTTCTATTTTTCCTTGATATTCATTCAAGCCAACAAAACTGATAAATTACAACTTTGGCCAGGTTCTGGTGGCTCATGTCTGTATTTCTAGCTATTCAGGAGGCTCAGATCTGTGGATTGCAGTTCAAAGTCAGCCTGAGCAGCAAACTCTGTGAGGCTCATCTCTAAATAACCACCAGAAAAATAGAAGTCGTGCTGTGGCTCAAGTGGTAGAGTGCTTTCCTTGATCTAATAGCTGAGGGTCTGTCCCAGGCCCTGAGATCAAGCCCCACGTCGAACCAAAAACAAAACAAAACAAAACAAAAATCCAACTTTATATAAAGAGGACGAATCTCCAAGTTTTTATTCAAGATTTTTAATGCTTGTGGCAAATGATTTATTCAGTAGAAAGTGGAGAGCTTATATCTGTCATTGTGATAAACTTGCAACTATGTGGTTGATTTTCTCCCATTTATAATTTCACTCATCTAACATTGTTGAAGATGAAAAATCCATCAAGGACATGACATATATTTGGAAAAACTGGTAAGTTGAATTCACAATTTTTTTTCTAGTTTGGCAAAGAAGCTGTGGTTTTCCTTCCCTCACCAGGATTTGAACTATGAAAAAAAATGCCTTGATTTTTCACAAAAGTGAGGAAGACAGCTCATATTCAAATAATTAGAAGATAATGAAAAGAAAGTTTAAAACACATAATATATTTAATTTTGAACTTTCCTCTCAAGAAACTTCCAAGAAACTTAGCAAAAATTGGTTATAGATATTTATATAAAATAGCTCACTGCAGGTGCCTCATACCTATAATTTGCTACTCAGAAGGATGAGATCTGGGATTGAGACTGGAGCCAGCATGGAAAAGCAATAATTGCATGGATGATGTCCCTTGCTGTTAGATCATATGCACCTTCCACCCAACCTCAATGTGAAGCTGTTTCCCCACATTACCAGCCTTCTGAAATATTGACATTATCATTGTAATTTCTGTTTTTCTCCTTCAGCATGAAAGGTTCATGGAGCATGCCTCTTGCAGCTGTATTCACATCTGTTTCTCCAGTTGCCTACAACATTGCCTGGTCCTTAGTGCTTAGTAGCCTTGTGTAGATGAAACTGCCCTGCTCATGTAATCTCTGAATTCAGTCAGGAAAGCTCATCAAGCTGTGATCTTGTGGTTAATAGTACATTCTTCTAATTATTTTTTTCCTACTTTGTGTATCTAAAGTCCACGTAAGGGTGAGATAAGTGGCTGACACCTATCTGTTGTAATGGCAAAGTTGACTGTGACATCATAGAAGATTATTGTGAAGCTGCATGAAAACTCATCCACCAAAGCACTGCAAATCACAGCCTCCGACATCCAGGAATAGATTTAACAGCTCTGCAATCAAACCATCATTCACTCTCTGCTGGATTCAGAATCAGCATTTCCCTTTCCTATTTAAAATAAAGAAAAATTCAAGACATGCTTTTTTATATGTCATTGAATTTTGGAAATGTCCCTCCAAACAAAAAATAAGAATGTCATTAGTAGAATGCAAATATAAGACAAGGAAAAACAAGCATAAAATTTCCTAGGGAAAAAATCAAAAGTAGCACCTGCTACAAAAGTTGGTCCTTAAAACTAGGACTTGATTCTGACATCAGTAATCCTAATATAATATAAGGTAATGAAAATTTTATTTTTGTTTCAGTCCAGGGTTTGAACTTGCACTCAGAGCTCTGAGTTCTCTTGCTCAAGGCCAACAATTGACTACTTGAGTCATAGCTCCACTTCTTGTATATTTGGTAGTGTAGTGGAAATAAGAATTTCCCAGATTTTTCTGCCTGTGTTGGCTTCAAACTGTGATCCTCGATGTCAGCCTCCTGAGGAGGATTACAGGCATGAGCCACCAGTACCAAGGTAAAAGTTACTTTTGTGAGATATCAAAGTAAGTTATGTAAAGCAACATAAACAAACGTAACATTAGAACAACAAAACTGAAACAAGTTATATAAAACATATAAAAAGACAAGCACGAAGGCCCCGAGTTCGAGCTTCAAGAACAGCACAAAAGAAATAAAGAAGTGTAGAAGAAGAGAAGAAATAGTGAGTGACAGAGTTTTAAATTAATCAATCATTGGTGGCCTTCACATGTTGTATTAATTACATAGGAGGATAAAGTCAGAAAATAACATTTAAAGGTAAGCCCCAGCAGGAAATTCCATTGGCCATTTTTCTGTGTGTGCTAGTCATGTGGGTTGAATTTGTTCTACTTTACTCTAGGCTGGAGTTTTATCAATCTCATTATTGGAATCACTGCCAGCTAATTGGAGATAAAGAGTATCATGGAATTTACTCTGCAGGCTGGCTTCAAACTTAGATCATCAGAGTTCAGCTCCCTGAATCATTCTGTTATTTCCATTCGTCTGTTATCTCCAATGAAACCCCCAAAAGAACAAAAAAACCCAGCTGGAGCGTGACGTGTGGCACCAATGGCAGAAATGAGACAATGATTTCTGGGACATTACCGACACCTTTAGATCAATCTCCAGGAACAGTGTACACAAGAATAAAATAAATAAATGAAAAGAAAGGTGGAAGAAGAAAAAGGAGAGCCAATTTCAGAGCTTAAAATGAGCAAAACTGAAATAGGTTACACTTGTTCTTGTAGTTACTCAAGGGTCTCACATGTGAGGATCAGTGTTCAAGGCCAGCCAATGCAGGGGAGTCCGTGGACTCAACTCTAATTAGGCAAATACAGTTTAAAAACAAAGCCATAAATTGTGCTATGACTCACATATTAGAGGTCTAGCATTAAAAATATAGTGGGACTGAACTGGGGAACTTACTCTGGTTGAGTGCTTGCCTTGCATGCATCATGCCCTGGGTTCAATTCCTCAGCAACACATAAGCAGAAAAAGCCGGAAATGGCACTGTAGCACAAATGGTAGGGCTCTAGCCTCAAGCTGAAGAGCTGAAGGACAGTGCCCAGGACCAGAGTTCAGGCCCCATTATGGGCAAAAAATATAGTGATACAGGTGGAGCCATTGCAACAATGAGATATACAAGATGTTATGTTGAAAAACAAATTTACAACTTTGGTGCAGGGGGGTGGTTTTCAGGGTGATGGAGGTGTGGTGGGGAGATGGCTAGGGATGGGAAGGGGAAACAAAGGTGGAGGCAACAATGCTTGATAAGAAATGTACTCATTACCTTGCTCATGTAATTGTAAGCCCTCTATACGGCATTTTCACAATAAAAAGAAAAATAAATAAATAAAAAAGATAGACGAGAAAAAAATTACTGGGACAATACATAGGCTCTGATTTATAACCCCAAGCCCAGTATACATGTGGAAATAGAAAAGATAGAAATTAAAATATGTGTTGGAAAATCGAACTAAATTTTCAAATGAGCATGAATTTTTGTTTCATGTGTGTAATCCTAGATACAAAGATAGATGAAATCTGAGGGTTATGGTGTCTCATCATCAAATCACCAGCAAAACAAACAAACAAGAAAACAGAAGTGAAGCTGTGATTGGAGTTGTAAAGCACCAGTCTTGAGTGAGAAAGCTATGAAACAGTACCCTGGCACAGAGATCCAGTCTCAGGATCATAAAAAATATTTATAAGAAGAGAACCTGGTGCTGGTGGCTCATGCCTGTAATTCTAAAACCTCAGGAGGCAGAAATATGGGAATCCAGTATAAAGGCCAATCCAAGCAGGAAAGTCCAGAAGACAGTTGTTTGTGGGCCATCCTGGGGCTAGTACTGTACTACTCCCAGGTTTTTGGAAGTTAATTGGGGGTAAGGATCTTAGACTTTCTTGCTCAACATGGCTTTGAACCATGAAGGTCAGACCACAGCCTCCTGAAACAGTCCAGGAATTGCATGAGTTCCTCCTCCAGGAGCAGCACACCCAAAACAATGAAATTATTAAATGTAAAGAAGGGTAGAAGAAGAGAAGAACCAATAACCGAGGCTTCAGTGAGCCAATCAGCCAATCATTGATGGCTCATAACTCTAATTCTAGTTACAAAAGAAGCTAAAATCTGAGGATAATAAAGGCCAGACCATGTAGGAAAGTTCATAAGATGTATGTGTGTGTGTTTGTGTGTGTGTATGTCTGTGTGTGAGACCTGTTGCTTGAACTTGTACTGTTTTGCTTAAGGTTCTACTATTCTCAGCTTTTTAGTGGTTATAATTGGAAATATCATGGACTTTCCTGCCCATGCTGGTAGAAAATTTGATCCTCAAATTGAATCCTCATGAATTAGGTCTGGCTCTACATGATAATCATTTCTAATTAATCATCAAAACAGAAAAAAACCTGGAATTGAGCTGTGGTTCTCCTGGCGAAACTGGGAAAATGTTTCCGGGACAGCACCCAGACCCTGAGTTCAAGTCACAGGACAAACACAGAAGAAATAAAAGGAGAACAGAAGTACAAAAGGAAGAGTCAGTGACAGTAGTTGTGAATCAAATATTTCTTGTTCACACATGTTATACGAGGTAGTCAGGAGGATGAAATCTAAGGATCACAGGTTCATGACCAGCCCAGGCAGGAGAGTCAATGAGACTCATATATCTAATTTGCACCAAAAATAAGTTACAAGCTGTGCTTTGGTTCATGCGGTTGAGTGGTAGTCTTAAACAGAAAGCTTGGAACAGCACCTAAGCCCTAAGTTGAAAATCTAGACACACATTAAAAAAAAAAAAAAAAAAAAAAAGCAGAAACTGAAAATGATGGGTAAAGAGAAACATAAAGTTTCAAAATGAGTATGGGTTTTGGTTCATGTTTATTCCTAGTTATTCACTTACAAAAAGGCACTTACCAAAAGAAAGAAAAAAGACCACAAATTATAAAATATGGGAGAAAGCAAAAATTATAATTTCAAAATGAGCCTTTGGTTTATGTGTGTATTCCTAGCTACTAAGAATGTTGAAATATGAGGATCATAGCTCAAAGCCAGCCTGGGTAGGGCAGTGACTGAAATTTTTATCTCTAAGTACCCAGCAAAAGCTTAATGAAGGTGTGATAGTAGTAGTAAAGTACTGAAATTCCGTGAAAAACCTGGGAAACAATTCCCAATTCAGCCCTAAGTCAACCAAAAACAAAACTGAAAGAAGAGAAGAAATTACCATTTGAAATTTAAGCCTGGGACTGGTGGTTCTTGCTTATTATTTTAGCTATTCAGGAGGCTGAAGTCTGAAGATACCAGTTAAAAGCCAGTCCAAACAGGAAAGTCTATGGGGCTTTTTATCTGTGTGTGTCAACCTTGTGCTTGAATTCATGTAGGAGCACTACCACTCCCAGCGTCTTGGTAGTTAGTTGATGAAAATAGTCTCATGGATTTTCCTGCCAAGGGTGGCTTCAACTACATTCCTCAGATTTCAGCCTCCTATGTCTTTCTGGTCTTTACATGAGATTCTTATCTCCAATTAACCACCAAAAAGAAGAAAAATAAAACCTGGTGATTGAACTGTGGCTCCAATGGCAGAAATGAGAAAATCTTTTCTGGGACAGCATCCAGACCTTGATATACACCAACACACACACAAAGTATAAAATAAATAAGTGTAGAGAAGGTAGGATAAGAAACAGACAATTTCAGAGATGAAAATGAGCTAAGCATAAGTGGCACACACCTCTGATCGTAGCCACTTGGGAGATTCAAATCTGAGGATCACATTTGAAAGCCAGCCCTGGTAGGAGAATTCATGGACTCAAATCTAAGTAGCTACTTACAACAAAGCAAAAAGTAATAGCCACAAGTTATGCAGTGGTTCATGTCTTAGTGTTCTAATCTTGAATAAAAACTTCTGGGACTGCACTTGATTTTTCGACCCAGGACCAGCATACACAAGGAAATAAAAATACAAATAAAAAGGTCTAAGAATGGCGGGGAATGTGGCTTAGTAACAGAGTGCTTGCCTACCATGTTTGAATCCCTAGGTTTGTTTCCTCAGTACCTCATAAATAGAAAAGACTGAAAGTGGCACTGTGGCCCAAGTAGTAGAGTTCTCACCTTGAGTAACAGAAGTTCAGGGACAGTGCTCAAGCCCTGAGTTCAAGCCTCAGGATTATGAAAAAGAATAAAAATGTTGTGAGGAAATCCAGTTAATGTTTCAAAATGAGCAATACATGAAATTTTGGTCAATTTGTGTAATCCTAGTGTCACAAGGCTGAAATCTGAAGGTTGTTGTTCATAGCCAGCCTGTACAGGGAAGTGCATAAGTCTGCAACTAACCAGCAAAAAACGCCAGAAATAAAACTGAGGTTGTAGTTGTAAAGCAACAGCCTTGAATGAAAAACCAATTGAAACAATGCCCTGACTCAGAGATCCAGCCTCAGCATCACAATAAGAAAATTAAATGGTTGGAAGTAGAGAACCCAGGACTGTTGGTTCATGTCTGTAATTCTAGAAATGCAGGAGGCTGAAATATAAGATCTTATGTAAAGGCAAACCCAATCAAGAAATTCCAGGAGACTGTTTTGTTTGTGGTGGCCACTCTGGGGATAGGTTTGTGTTGATTGATTGGAGATAAGAATTTCATTGATTTTCCTGCCCAGGCTCCTTTCAAACCATGATGGCCAAATTTCAGCCTCCTGAGTCAGGCCAATACTTGCATGAGTTCGAGCTCCAGGACCAACACAAACAAAAACAATGAAGTAAATGAAAAAAGTGTAGAGGAAGACAAGAAAGACCAAGTAACAGAAGTTTCATTGGGAACTCATATTTGTAATTCTAGCTCCTTAGGCTAAAATTTGAGGATACTGTTTAAAGCTCAGCTCAAGTATAGGTGTTCATAAGACATGTGTGTGTGTGTGTGTGTGTGTGTGTGTGTGTGTGTGTGTGTGTGTGTGCCAATCCTGGTGCTTGAACTTGCACTATTTTGCTCAATAATCTACAACTCTCAGATTTTAGTGGTTCATTGGAGAAAAGAGTGTCATGGACTCTCCTCAATTTTTAGCCTCCTGAATCTGGCTTAGCTATACATGATTCTTTTCTCTCCAATTAACCTCCCCACAAAAGCCAAATGTTATGGTTGGTCCCATATATGCCCTTAGACAACATCTAAGCTTCAATTTCCACTCCCAGAACAAGTAAAAAAGAAAAAAAAAAGAAAAACAGGTGGAGGCAAGCACATATTAATGTTTTAAAATGACCCAAATGTTGATGGTTATATGTGTAATCCTTTTTACACAAGAGGCTGGACAACTGACAATTGCAGAGTCAAGTTAGTCTAGGAAAGAACATGCTTGAGATTCTTATCCCCAGCTACACAGCACAAAGACTTGAGCTATGGCTGAGGTGGTAAAGCACCAATCTTGAGTGTAAAACTATGATATAGGCCCCAGAGTCAGAGGTCAAGCCACAGGACCCATAAAATTTTCAAAGGAGAGAGGATGAAGACAGGCTGAAATCTGAGAATCATTGTTCAAAGCTACCCCATGCAAGAAAGTCCATGAGGCTTTCTCTGTGTGTGCATCTGTGTGTTATGTTTGGCTTGAATTTATGCTGTTTTGTTCAAGGATAGAGCTTTACCACTCCCAGTTTTTCAGTGATTAATTGGAGCTAAGAGTCTCATGGGATTTCCTGCCATGGTTGGCTTTGAACCGTGATCCTCAGATTCCAGCCAACTGATTCATGCTGGGCTTTGCATAAGAATCATCTCCTATTAACTACCAAGAGTTAAAAAAAACCTGGAGTTGAGCTGTGGCCCAAGATGCAAACTGGGCAGTCACATTCTAGTACAGCACCCAAGGCTTTAGTTCAAGCACAAAGACAAAACAAGTATTGCCACAAGCTATATTTTGGCTTATGTGCAAAGCCACTAGTATTGAAGAAAAAACGCTCTGGCATTGTATCCAGGCCCTGATATATAGTCCCAGGACTAGAACATATACAAAAGTTAAAAATAACCAAGGAGGGCTGGGAAGGTGGCTCAGTGGTAGAGCGCTTGCCTTGCATGCATGAGGCTCTGGGTTCGATTCCTCAGCACCACATAAGCAAAAAGAAAAAAGCCGGAAGTGGCACTGTGGCTCAAATGGTAGAGTGCTAGCCTTGAGCTGAAGAGCTGAGGGACAGCGCCCAGGCCCAGAGTTCAGGCCCACGACTGGACCCAAAAAAAAAAAAAATAACAAGGAAAATTTTAACAAGATAAAGTGGAAAAAACATATTAATATTTTTAAATGACCAGTGGGTTTGTGGTTCATGTGTGTAATCGGAGCACCTCAGGAAGCTGAAACCTGAGGATCACGGTTTGAAGCCAGACTACCCAGAAAAGTACATTAGAAACTTATGTCATATAAACAAAAAAAAGCTAGAAGTGAAGCTGTGGTTGAATTTGTAAAACATCGTCCTTGAGTCAAAAAGATAAGAAACAGAAGGGCACTGCTGGCTCTACACTGTAATCTCAGGAGGCTGAGATATAAAGACCATGGTTCAAATCCAGCCTGGTCAGGAAAGCTCATGAGACTCTTGTACTCCAATTAACCACCAGATAAACTGACTGTAGAGCATTTGCCTTAACTTGAAGAACACAAAGACAGTGTGTTCAACCCCTACCCCCTTTCAAAATAACTAAGCAACAGCAATGTGGCCCAAAGATCAGGTCTACTGGACAAAATAAAAAAGTACTGAGTTTGAAGGCAAGAAAGAGCTGGTTAAAAATATTAAAATAAGATGAGCACCAGTGGCTCATGCCTGTAATCCTAGCTACTCAGGAGGCTGAGATCTGAGGATCACAGTTCTAAGCCAGCCCAGGCAGGAAATTCTGTGAGACTCTTATCTCTAATAAAGCACCAGAAAACTGTAAGTGGTTCTATGGCTCATGTGGTAGACTGTTTGCCTTGAGCTGAAGAGCACAGAGACAGCACCTAACCCAGAATTTAAGACCCACGAATGACGGAAAAAAAAAATTTAAATGTCTGCGGTTGATTGCTCATGCCTTTAAATCCTAACTATCCAGGAGGCTGAAATCTAAGGGTTGTAGTTCAAATCCAACCCAAGCAAGAAAGTCCATGAGACTTGTTAATGTAATTACAATACTAGGGCTTGAATTTGCCCTGTTTTACACGAGGCTAGATAGAGTTCTACTACCCACAGCTTTTTGGTGATTAATTGGAGATAAGAATTTCAGACTTTGCTGCTCAAACTGGCTTCAGACCAAGATCAGATTTCAGCCTCCTTAGTTGTGCTGGGCTTCGCATGAAACTTTTCAAAAGAATGAAGCTGGAAGTTTATCTGTGGCTCAATTGGCAGAACTGAGAAAAATCTCTGAGACAGTGGCCAGTCCTTACATGCAGAAAAAAACATAAAAATTTTCATTTTTAAAAATTTTTATTTTTTATTGTGAACAAACTGTACAGAGTGGTTACAATTACATGGGCAAGATAATGAGTATATTTCTTATCAAGCATTGTAGTCTCCTCTTTTGCTTCCCCTTCCCATTCCTTCCAATCCTCCCCCACTCCCCCACCCAATCCTCCCCGCTACCCCCCTTCCCCTGCACCAAAGTTGTAAAATTCCTTTTTCGACATAACGACTTGTACATCTCATTGTTTCAATAGTTCCACCTGTATCCCTATTTAAACGATTTGTTTTTCCCCTTCCCCTCCACAAATTATACCGATATCAAATACAGTGAAAGCAGGAGTTATACTGTGGGGGAGGGACATACAAAGCAACAACAAAATCATCTTATAAATGTGTTAGAAACAAACGCATGAAAAAAAAAAAACATTTGAATACATGTCTTCGGGTTCATTTCCCTAACATTTTCAAAAGTAAATAATAGTAGTTGTATAATATAGAAAAAAATCAAAAACTATGTTTAATATGATACAAAGGAAAACTATGTTCCTTTTTAAAAGTAGCAAAAGAGAACATAGTATAAAGTTTCAAAATGACATGCTGAGAGTAAGGGAAAAGGGAAAAATTTAAAAATTCATGTAAATATTAAATACAAGCTGACATGACCAAAATATAATGTGATCAGAAACTTATCTCTCACTTATCTATCACTTGCTATTACTTACAAATAATTGTCCCTCCAGTTTCAGCAGCTACCATGGAAATTTAGACATGATCTCTCTATGCAGCCTAGACTGTGTAAGAGTCTTCCTGTTTTAGCCTCTTGACTTAGATCTCCAGGCATTGCCCTCATTTTAATAATGAGGTTTCCTTAAAAATTCAAATTTAATATTAAAATAATGGATTATCTGTAAAGCATGACTAAACATCAGAGATCCACCAGAGATCTTCTGAGGAATACAATCAAAACATTAGAAAAGCACCTAACACTCAAGGTAGGTAACAGAAAGAAGATTTAGCATTTTTTGGATGTGCTGGGGATGAACGCAAGGCTTCATGCTTACTAGGCACGTATAAAATTCAGTGACATTAATTATATCCACACCATTACCTCTATATGAGAACTATCTTTTTGATACTGATGAAATCCACACAATCATTAAGTAATAATCACCCCAATGACCTGCCCCAGAAATTTTAATCTTCCATTTTCTCTTATAAAATGGTTTAGTCAATGTTTCCCATAAATAGTAGATTAATTTTTGTGTCCATCCGTGACAGACATATATTAATTGCAGCATTTTTGTGGATGTCATAATCCATTAATGCATACCTCATATTTTGTAAACCTGTTTATCTGATAGACTCTCCAGGAAATTCCAGCTTCTGACTATTATGAACTTTGCTGCTATTATTGGCATATGAGCTATTAGTTTTTTTCTTTTCAGTTCCTTTGGTTATGCAATGAGCAATGGAATTGCTGGGTAATGTGGTAATGCTATGTTATGTTAGAAGAATGTGTCATATTGTACCATAATTGCTATATCACTTTTCATCAGCACAGAAATGTACAAATGGTCAATAAAATGTATTTCAAATCTTCCACAGATGTGCCCGAAAGAATCTTTTTTTTTTTTTTTTTTACTTTTTACTTGTTTTGATTTAGGCCACGCAGGCCTGGATCTATGTAGCATTTTCTAGAACTGAAGTGAGAACAATACTAAATGCCACTAACCTAGCCTCCAAAAACATTTAATCTAGTAGCCATTTTTTCTAGAGATAAAATTTAGTGATTATATGCATTTTTACTCTTCTAAAATAAGGTTTTGAATTTTAAAATGACTTATATAAATGTAACACCTCTGTGTACCTTCTTTTTATTAAGAAGGAAAATTATATTTACAAAAAATAAAAAAGGACAAAAAAGCTTCTCAGCAGGAAAATACATTACAATCATAGTCTGATTCTGACCAAAGCACATACAATACAATACAAAAAATAATACAATAAGAGCTAATCTAAAGTAAAATGAAGAGTAAGGCCAGGGGCAGGGGTCAAGGGGTAGAGCACTAGGTTGCCCAGCACCAGCCTCTGAATCAAAACCGCAGTACTGCCAAGGGATAAAATAAAGTATTGAAAGTTAAGTAAGCATGCAGATAAAATATGATGGACAACAAAGAGGGACACACCTGTAATCACAACACTTGGGAGACTAAGCAGTAGAATTATGAAGTTAAGATCAGATTTGGCTACATAATGAGACTGCATCTTAAATAACATAGAATAAATAAATCAAACAAAAATTTTAATGACTAGGCTGTAGTTTAAGTGTAATTAAAGTAGTTTTTGTATGCACAAAAATTACATGCTTTGATAACCACAACATTCAGTTTACACTGCAGTACAAGGTGCCCCGTGGCTGGAATCCCTCCTGAGGAAATCTAAGGCAGTTGATGCACTTGTATTCTTGGCTGGACTGAGGGTTTTGCTAGGCAAACAGTGTTTTGATCTCAATTCGTGGATCCCACTTACAACTCTTTTTTTTAGTACACCACCTACAAATCTCTCCCATCTCAATAACAGGGCCTTCTGGCTTTCAAGTGAAATTATCTTTGATATCTCTTAGGGTTCTTCTCCCCTTTGTCTGGAACTGCTCTGTTCCTGGGCCCACATTCAGCAGCTTATTCTGAGAAGATTTGTAACTATTTGCTAGCCATCTCTATCCACTGCCATCTCCACCTCAAATTAGTCTTTGATATCAGTATGAGTCTGGTCAGATGATAGAGCCAGCCTGGGCTGGCTTTGAACCCTGATCCTCAGACCTCAGCCTCTTGAATAGCTAGGATCATAGGAGTGAGCCACTGGCACCCGGCCATCATTTCTTTCCTCCAGGAAAATTTAGGGGGGTGGAATAGCACAGCAGCACATACATTTGATAGCAACTGCCCCAGGGTGAACCAGATGCTCAGATAAAACCACTGACTTTGATATTGCCTTTGGTATCCAACAGAGTATTGTTGGAATTAAGGTCTCAGTGTGTGATTCTGTTCTGGTGTGGGTAGTGAACAGCACTTACAATTTGTGTGAAGAGCCTCTTGGTTTCATCCTCATATAGGCGGCAGGATTTTGAGATCCACCCCAGAAGGTATCCCCTACTGGCCAGTTCCATTGATGAGATATACATACTCTTCCTTCTCCATCACCTGGTACAACCTGATGGTGTGTTTGTGTCATACCTTCTTAAAAATGTCCACCTCATTCTTTAACTGATGACTGGAGGACTCTCGCTGTTAGGCCATGGTCGCAGGATCCCCCCCCCCCACGCCCCTTAAGAAGACTACCGAGAGTCAGACTCTACAGCTGTTTTATTTAAACGGGCTACAGCTTGGGCCTAGTCCTACACTCTGACACAGCTGAGCCTAGGAGGAGACCCCCAAGCTAAGGATTTGCAGGTCTTATAAAGGCACACAATCAATCAGGTGTTTGGATTACCACCGTGTGTTGCTTTGCTAGACAGAAACATGCAACAAGTGGTCACTGTCTCAAACTTTAACCTTTCATTTCCCCCCTCCCCCTTGATTTATGGTCCTGAGCCACAATCTTGTGGCTCTGGCCCAAAACTAAACTTCAACAGCACTTAATCTTGAATGAGTATACCAATAACAATCAGCCCATTTTTCTTTTCTTGAGGCATATGCGGAGGGATTGGGTAGGATGCTTGGAGACTTCCCATGTTTCCCCATGGTCATCCAGGGAAAAGGGGTCAGCTGGTCTGGCATGGGAGCAGTGGATCGAAACAGCAATGCCATCCGCCTTAAGGGCAGTGGGTGTAGCCAGTAGCACCATGTAAGGTCCCTTCAATCGTGGTTCCTGAGATCGCAAGTTGTGCCTTCGAACAAACACCTAGTCCCCTGGTTTAAACAAATGTGGGGTAGGAATAGAAGCAGAATCATATAATGCTCTAAGCTGGGGCCACATACTCTTATGCACCAGCTGTAAATAGTCAAGCTTACACAGAAATTTGTATCATCCAAATTAGCAAGCAATTAAAGACAAGCCGATAGGGTGAATTTCTTATTCTAAACAAGGCAAAAGGAAGGAGAGATACCCAGTCTGCACCAGTCTCCAAGGCCAATTTAGTTAAGGTCTCTTTTAGAGTCCGATTCATTCCCTGAACTCTGGGGTCTATAAGAACAGTGCAATTTCCAATCCGTCCCCAATGCCACGGCTATTTGCTGACTTACTTTTGAGACAAAGGCCGGTCCATTGTCTGATCCATTGGGGGATGGGAAGCCATACCTGGGTAAAGTTTCTTCTAGGATCTTCTTAGCCACGACGTTTGTGGTCTCATGCTTTGTTGGGTAGGCTTCAACCCATACTGAAAAAGGTGTCTACAAAAACTAGCAAATTTTTATATCCAAATTTTCCAGTTTTAATTTCTGTGAAGTCTACTTCCCAATACACACCTGGCCTATCTCCATGGAGGCAAGCTCCTTTTGTAACCGGCTGATTGGGGGCATTGGTGAGCTGACAGGCTTTACAATTTTTAACAATGTCCTCAATGAGTTGGTTCCCTTGACTAATTTTTACTTCTGAGTGTCGGAGCAAGTCCTGCATTCTTCAGGTTCCCATGTGAGAGACCCGATGGATTCTCTTAAGAATCCCCTTGCCCAATCTTTTTGGCAAGGTAAGTTTCCCCTCACCAGTTTTCCACCAGTCTTTGTTTCCTTCTCTGCCAGGGGGTTTATAGGCCTTGGGAATTTTCTTTATCCACTCCAATTCTTCTCGGGAATACTGAGGCTCAGGAGGCAAAGCTTGTGGCCCTGGGTCTACTAGTGTCACTACTTCTGCTCTGGGCTGGAGGGCTGCCTCCTTAGCTGCCTGATCAGCCAAGTTATTTCCTTTGGTTATTGAATCAGTTCCCTTTTGATAGTCAGGGCAGTGCATAATGGCAATATTTGCTGTTTCCCCTAAGGCCCAGATGAGGCTTAAAATTTCTTGTTTGTTTTTAATAGTCTTTCCCTCAGCTGTCAGCAGTCCCCTCTCTTGGTAAATGGCTCCATGGACATGCATGGTGGCAAAAGCATACCGACTGTCTGTGTAAATGTTTAGTCTCTTCCCTTTTCCCATTTGTAGGGCTTTTGTTAGTGCCACTAGCTCTGCTCTTTGTGCAGATGTTCCCTGGTGCAGTGCTTCTACCCACACTATTTCAGTGTCCGTGGTGACTTTTGGGCCCGCGTACCTTTTTCCATCTCGAATGAAACTGCTGCCATCTGTGAACCTGGTATGCTCAGCATGCGATAGTGGCGAGTCCAACAAATCTGTCATATTTTCCTTGGCCCAGTTTCTCTTTTCATGCTCCATTTTACGTTCTCTGCCCTTCCTTTCCTGACTTTGCTCCTCTGTTTCTCTTATTGTAAACCTTTTCTGCTGTGGCTACTAGATCCCTAATAGACTTTTCACCAAGGCTGTCTAGAGCCTGCAACTTTATGTCTGGTGCAGCTTGATCTATATAGGCAAACATAATCATCTGTGTCGACTCCTGGTCTCAAGTTCATATGGGGTATATTGGCTTCCATGAGACGCTCAAGATATGCTGCTGGACTTTCACTTACTCCCTGTCTTACATCATAAACCTTGGCCATATTAGTCGGCTGGCAAGCCGCTGCTTTGAGACCTGCCAACAGAGCTTGGCGGTAGATGAGGAGTCACTCCCTACCTTCAACTATATTGTAGTCCCATGTTGGTTGGATCTCAGGAAAATAGGCAGCGATCAGGGCAGGATCCTTGATGGGCTCTCCTGTGGGGCCACGGATATGTTTCTGGGCCGCCTCTCAGATACGTTCTCTCTCTTCAGTGGTAAAAAGAACCTGTAAAAGCTGACTGCAATCATCCCAAGTGGGTTGATGAGTAAAGAGAATAGTTTCAAGCAAACGAATTAAATCCTGGGGTTTCTCAGTAAAGGGGGCATTTTGGATGCACCAATTTTATAGATCACTGGTAGAAAATGGACACTATTGGGTTGCTGTTGACCATTCACATCCACAGTACCTATGGCATGTAAGGAAAAATCAGCTGCATTAGATGGGGGGTGATTCCACTGCAGCGTTGAGTGACTGGCCCCTCAAAAACTTTAAGGGCAGGTGCCAAGTGTTCTATAGCTCCCTCCTCCTCTTGATAATTCTCAGGTTCTGCAAAAGGAACCTGGGAAGGGGAGCATGGGTGAGGAAACATTTCTTCTTCCAAGTTATCTCCCTGAAAAAACAGGGGTACACTTTCTTTTCCTCTTTCTTAGTTTCTTTTTGTAAGTCTAGGAGGCTAGATGGAGTGTTGCCCATGGTTTCCAGTCCTGTCAGTCATAAAGTCCAGAAAACAATAAACAGCACAAACAAAACACATGCAGGCCTGACAGTTACAAAAAAAAAGCTTACAAAGTGGAGATCTCCCAAATTGGTCTGCTGACTCCTGTCATGGCGGGGTTCCATACCCATGCCCCACAGCAGAAGGAGCAGTCCCATGGTGGGCGAGTTGGGCCTCTGTTAGGAGGCTCTCTTGGTCAGTTCCGGCCCAACACCAAACCAATCCTCACCCCACAATTCACATGCCAAGGTTCCAAGGACCCCCCCGCCCCACAGCGGGGTTCCAAGGACCCCGCCCCACACAGTGGGCTTCCAAGGACCCCTGCTCCACACAGCAGGGTTACCCCCTCCCCAGAAGAGGATCTGGGATGTCTCCCAGTTCCTCCAGGGTTGTCGTGCAAGTGGGTCCACTTTGACAACCCTTTACAAATTTGAGGGGATATCCTCACAAGGGAAAATGAAAGTAAAACAGACAAATGAGAGGACAAGACAAATTAACAAAGACAGCCCTGTTTTACCTTTGGAGTCTGAGGTCTCGGGGGTCTTTGGGGGGTATCCGAGATGAGTCCCACTAATATGTTATGCCATGGTTGCAGGACACTCCCAGCAAAAAAAACCACCGAGAGTCAGATTCTACAGCTTTTTTTATTTAAATGGGCTGCAGCTTGGGCCTTGTCCTACACTTCGACACAGTGGAGCCTAGGAGGAGAGCCCCTAGCTAAGGATTTGCAGGTCTTATAAAGGCACACAATCAACCAGATGTTTGGATTACCACCACGTGTTGCTTTGCTAGACGGGAACAAACAACAAGTGGTCACCTTTCATCCCTTCAGGAGTATTTTATCTGCCACTTCCATGTGTGTGAGGTGTGGATGGCCAGCTTCACTTGTCTATTGGTATCATGGTCAATGAGCTCTTTCATCTGGTATTGATTGATGATCTCTTCATTCAAGAATATGGAGGATGATTCTTTGTATTCTTCCATTCTTCTGCTATGATGGTGGGTAGCAAGTCTACCTAAAATCAACTAAATAAAATAATGGAAACCCAGAAAAAAAAAGAAATAGCAAAACCAAACGACAACTCATCCCCCCAAAATCAGAAAAATAATGAATTTTGTTTGAATCAGTCCAGCGTTTCACCAATCAAGAGCTCCTAGATGTGTTAACTGACATAGGTTGGAGCACAGTGGCTTCCTATATACCCTGCATGACCTCTCAAAACGGAGCTATCACAACCCATCATAGTGACATCATAGAAGAAATGGACCAATTAGAGTCTGGGCCAGTGAAGTCAGAGAACATGGAGCAATCATAGCTTGCCAGCATTGATAATCTAGCCCATAAGCTTCAAAGACTGTTGCTAAGGACTCCATGTGGGCTTGAGGTTGCTCTGGTCATTGTTATGCCATTCCTGAAACTACTAGGACAGTGGTCAAAGTCCTCTGATCTTGTAGAGGACTCCTGAATCTCATAAATTGCTTCTGTGGAGACACTGGCCAATAGCCTCCATTCTTGATGGCCACCTTATCCTATATTTGTTCCAGCAATGACATGGCAAGAAGATCTCCGTCCTTCTCAAGGACAGCACTCCTACAACTTGCTCCTGAGGGGACAAGGTCCAGGCTGTCTTTTTTTAAAATTTTTTTGTTGGTCGTGGGGCTTGAAATCTGGGCCTGGGCGCTGTCCCTCAGCTCTTCAGCTCAAGGCAAGCGCTCTACCACTTGAGCTACAGCGCCATTTCCGGTTTTCTGGTGGCTTATTGGAGATAGGAGTCTCACGGTCTCTCCTGCCCCGGCTGGCTTTGAACCGCGATCCTCAGATCTCAGCCTCCTGAGTAGCTAGGATTACAGGTGTGAGCCACCAGCACCCAGCCCAGGCTGTCTTTGAGCCACAATCCTCACAATTCACTTTCCGGAGTAGGTAAGGTTATATGCCTGAGCCATCGTTAGTTACTTAGCTCATTCCTCACATTTGGGGGAAGTATATATATTTGTTAGAAAGGTTGGTATTAGATATGTCCTTTTAACACCTTAAATTTGTTGCTCTTGATGTCTAATTGTTAATCTAGTGTCTAATTAGAAATTTGTCATAATATGATTGAAGATCCTTTGTGTGATGAGTTGTGTCTCTGTGCTTTGGGAGGTTTCCTGTCTTTGACTGTTTAATTAGAATGTGTCTTAGTGTGGACCTGTGTAATTATGTTAATTGTCTTCTTTAAGCTGCTAGATTCCTGCATAGAAGGGTTCATGCTTTCAATCAAATTTGGGAAGGTTTTGGTCATTATTCCTTCAAATACTATGTATTTCTTTTTTTTAATCACCGTATGTTATACATTGTACATACAATACATATTCACATTGTATATTTGAATATACATATATATGCCTACATATTTATATTATATATACATTTATATACATATATTTTTTCACATAACTTCCACTTTTGTGATTGTTTATGGTAAGAAGTCTAGATTGATCTCAGCTACTCCATCAGAGTTAGACTTAGGAGTTTTCCTTTTTATTTCTTGGTGAAAATATGCATTTCTCGGCAAGGATATCGAAACCGGTACAAATCAGAGGTAGCCTTGAGTTCTCTCTCTCTCTCTCTCCATCTCTCTCTCTCTCTCTCTCCCTCTTTCTGATTTCCTGCCTCTGTCAGCTCTCTGAGCACAGGACCATTGCTTACCAAGTTGTTTTAGTGTGTGCTGTGATCTACTAGTGTGTGCACTGCCATGTTCTGCTTCAAACGTCACCATGCTACACCTGGAAGAGGAGCTTCTCCAAAGTCAGCCTGCATGGGTGTGTCTGACACTTTCTTCAGGTCGGAGTCTCCATAGCTACTAGGGTGGCCTTAGTAGATGCCCATGTGCCAGGACTGCTGACTGCTGACTGTGGGCTACTCAAGCACAGCCTCTTTATTTACCCAAGTCAGAAGTCTGTGTTGGATCCTGGGGACACTGGCCTATTGGTGACTATACTAGGAGCAAGGCTGTGGGTTGCAGGAGCCTCAATGTGGCCTGACATCTGGGGAAGAGAAAGAATAGGTCAAATCTAAAGGGAAAAAGAATGAAGAGAGAAAAGAAGCAGTAAAACCTTTATCAATTAAAAACACCAGAGTTTGGAACTGGAAAAGCAGTGGAAATATTCTAAACAATAAAAATTGCTAACATGGATAGAAGATGGATCACATTTTGTCATATATAATTTTGAAAAAAAAACATACTAGGAATGAAAATTTAAAAGTCAAAATTAAAACACTATTTGGATTATAACTAGACAGTATAGCTCATATAGCTCAGTGGTAAAACATTGGCCTAGCATATGTGAAGCAATGGTGTGATCTCCTAAGCATTACAAAGTACACCCAAAGCACACACACAAAAACCACATGAACACACACACACACACACACACACACACACACACACACACGCACACACACACACACACACCACATACACACATTTGGAATATTGATATTATCATATTAAACAGAGGAAATTATCACAAATAGAAAATGTAGGTTAATATATGAAATAAGAATATTTCTCGTACTATCTAAAAGTTTAGTAGAAATAAAATAATCACAATACACTTGGATTCTTATAGATTAAGTAAACTGAAAATTAAGCAATAGAAGACATGAGAACCTTTTCAAATAAGTTTTAGATTTTTTTTTTTTTTTTTTTTTTTGTCGGTCGTGGGGCTTGAACTCTGGGCCTGGGCGCTGTCCTTCAGCTCTTCAGCTCAAGGCGAGCGCTCTACCACTTGAGCTACAGCGCCACTTCCTCAAATAAGTTTTAAATAATAAACATTTTGAAACATGTATCCTTTTATTTTGACAAAAAATTGATGTTAGTCGTGTTTTAACTCAAGATTTAGAATATTATAACCAGGTGCTCTATATCTCGCTAGGGGTGGCTATATCTCTAATCATTTCACTCTGAATATTTTTATAATAAGGTATTATACTTGCTCTGTCTCTCCCGAATTACAAACCCTATTTACACTTCCCACCGTAGCTAGAAAATAGCAGCCACAAATCTCCATGCCCAGCTCAAACTTTTTTTTTTTAATTTAAGTACAAATATTTCCAAAAAGTCACCAGGTAATGTAACTTTTCTTAATAAAGTATGTGCTTCTTGAAAATACAGTATTTGTTACCTGGACAAATATGTTTATAACTATAAGAAATAAATTTATTTAAATTTACCAACCGTATAAAAATTCAAAAAATAATTTTAAATATTCACATCATAAATATTTTAAAAGCAAAATATATGTGTCTGAATAATTTACATGTGAAAAAACAAAGAAATTATATTAGCTAATCCTACAACTCTGAAAAAAGAATTACCCTAAAGAAACAAAAGAAAATATTTAAGTTCAAAATTTGAAATTTAGAAAATAAAATGAAGTGTACTCTTTAGATGACTTAAGTAACTGTAAACCCTCTGCATATAAATTTTCTTATAAAAATGCATGAACAAAGAAAGAAAAAGTACCAATTGATTAATAGCAACAGCAAAAGAATCAGTAGTTCTTATTTTGAGCATACAAAAAATCGATGGAAGAGATAACAATGTTCCTTCCATAAGAAATGTGCTTATTTATGTAACTGTAACCCCTCTGTACATTACCTTTACAATAAAATTAAATTGAAACTAAAAATAAACCAAACAATATACGAATTAAGGATTCATATAAACCATTGGTTAAAAATTTTGTAAAAAACTGCACTAAGTACCCAAGGAATATATTTTGATGATGCTACTTTAATAATTAAACTTCAGTAGAGAAGCAAAAAGTGTAAAAACTGTTACAAAGTAATAAATCAGAATATGTTACTATTCATAATAATCATAAGCTGAATTTATAGTGATAGTCAAATATGTAAGAAATGAGACAATTTGCCATACATTTGCACTTAATAAGTGAGAAAGAATTTTCTAGGTCTTTTAAAATATATCTTAAGTTTAATAAAGAACCTATTCTGTCACATCATATGATAATCAGATAAAGCTGATATTAGAGCAAAGAACAGATTCTACTAAGTTTTTGTATGTTAATGTATATACTTATTTTGGTTGTGGGAAATTGTGGGGATTTCAACTTGAGTTATTGCTCTTGCTAGGCAGGCGTCATATCAGTGGTTAATTTTAGGATAGGGGTTCCCTTTCCACAAGAACATGCACCTGATCTGTCATTTTAGCCTTCCCATCATCAATGGCATCAGAGTTGCAGACCAACTTGTCTAGCTTCCTACCTTGGCTGGCCTGGATTCCGCAGTTCTTCCAATCTTAGCCTGTAGATAGTGCAGTGTGGTGGAAATGATCCAATGCACCCAGCTATAGATTGAGAAGGAGGTCCACTAAACTTTTGGCCTGGTTCTATTCTCAAGCCTCCTTAGTAGTTAAAAGTAGAGGTGGAAGCCCCTGGTGCCAAGCAGTAAGAGTATTTTTTAAAGTAACTAGACATATACATGACTTACGCTTGTAATTACCTCAGGAAAAGAATAAAAGAGCAGTGAAGCATAGAGGACAGACAGAATTTTAACTAGCTACTCAGAGGCTGAATCAGCTTAGGTAGCTACTCAAGAAGCTGAGATCTGAAGGCCACTGTTCAAAGCTAGTCAAATCATGAAAATACAAGTGATTATCTCTAAAAAACCAAAAGTGGAACAGTGGCTCAAGTGGTAGAAAACTACCTTTGGGCACAGAAGGTTAAGAATAATGCCTACTCAGTATCAAGCCGCAAGAATAATGAATGTATGCATGAGCACATGCACATGTGTGTGCGCGTACTCGCACGAGCGTGCACACACACACACACACACACCCTCACACACACACACACAAATGTGTATTTCAATGTGAAGTTCTTTAATTTTAACCTTGCTATACTTTATTTCCCTGTATTAGTTCACAAATTAACAAAATCAGCTAAGCACCTATTTACATACAACTCATGTTTCTCTAAAGTCTACTCTCTCTTTGGAAGTCAGCTTTTATTTGACCCAAAAGTAAATTATTCAGGAAGTCAATTCATCTCTCTCAAGTCTGTTGTATTAGATGATTTTTAGGTTCCTCCTAGGAATATGATTTTGTGTAATCCTGCATCAAGCAGCATATTTCTTTCACGAGAAGGGAAGACACTGTCAAACAATTAATAATAGGTTTTTCTCCACCTGGCGAGCATCTGTAGTTTTACTAACTTCATAAAATTCATGATCTGTCTGTGTATGCCAAAGACTGCTGTGCAAATAAAAAGATCCTTCTCAGAACTTAGCATTTGTATACTATTCATAGGTATGAGGTGTTTAAATATTACTGAAATTTCTTTGGAATAAATAATATTCATCTTGACTATCTTGAGAAAGAAGAATTGGTTTCTCAGCACTTTAGGTAAGAACATGAGTGAAAGAAACAAAAGGAAAAGTGAAGAACAATAATCCGTATATTCAAATCAAACAAAACAACCCAAGAAAACACAAATTAATTCAGTACTCAAGAACCTGCAGAAAATGCAAATAAAAAAAACTATGACAAGCTTATGAATATCCTGACTACATGGGAGCGAACTGTTGTAAGGATAGTGCTTAAAACCCAGACTGGACAGAAAGATCTGTACACAATGCCATGCACCTGTTATTTTAAATTCCAGGAAGAATAACATAAAGTGTACTGAGCCCAAAATCAGATACAAGTAGGAAGCCAGATTCTATCTGAAAAATAATCAGGATAATTTAAGTCTGAGGACATGACAAAGTGGTAAGAACAACCATTTTGGGGGCACAAGACACTCAATTCAAACTCTAATATTATGGGTATTAAAGAAAAAACTATGATTTTAAATAATTGGAATAAATGTAAGATTTGAGTATTTGAGTGGAGAAAAATCCATGAGAGAGATAGAATGAACCCACATTGCAATACTTTCTACTTAAGTGATAATGTTTTGTGGTACTTCAGACAAAACAGTTACTTTGCAAATGGGTATGGATGTGCACTTGGGTGACGGAAATACTCTACTTACACAGGGGTAAATTAAATAGATTTTTTGGGATAGATTGCACTTCTTGAACTAAGAGCCTAGGTGATGTCCCTGAGCTTTTTCTCTCAAGGCTACCACGCTACCACTTTCAGCCACAGTTCCAATTCTGATTTTCTGTCGGTTGTTTGGAGATAAGAGGCTCATGGACTTTCCTGCCCAAGATGGCTTCAAACCACAATCGTCAGATCTCAGCCTCCTGAGTAACCAGGATTCCAGCCATCAATGATTTTAATAATTTAGTAAATTGTGCAGTTCCAGAAGTTATATATTATCTTTATAACCTGTGTAATATATGTGTGTATGTATATATCAATGCATACGGATAGAAATATTTTAGTATATTTTTGTATCTACAATAGATTTGTGAAATAATCCTTCATTATAAAATAAAATGGTAGCCGGGCGCCGGTGGCTCATGCCTGTAACCCTAGCTACTCAGGAGGCTGAGATCTGAGGATTGCAAGTTTAAGCAGACAGGAAAGGAAAGTCCGAGAGATTTTTTTTTTTTTTTTTTTTTGGGTCTGGTCGTGGGGCCTGAACTCTGGGCCTGGGCGCTGTCCCTCAGCTCTTCAGCTCAAGGCTAGCGCTCTACCACTTGAGCCACAGGGCCACTTCCGGCTTTATTCTGTTTGCTTATGTGGTGCTGAGGAATCAAACCCAGGGCCTTGAGCATGCAACGCAAGCGCTCTACCACTGAGCCACCTTCCCAGCCCAGTCCGAGAGATTCTTATCTCCAATAAACCACTCAAAAACCGGAAGTGGCACTGTGGCCCAAGTGGTGGAGTGCTCGCCTTGAGCTGAAGAGCTGAGGGAGAGCACCCAGGCCCAAGTTCAAGCCCCACGACAGACGAAAAATAAATAAATAAAAATAAAATTAAATGGAAACAAAAGTTAATAAGGAGCAAAACAAAGGGAATTGTCACACGTTTCTTGTTGTTGAATATAATATGAATTGTGAGAATCAGTTTGGCAAAATCATCTCTACTTTAACAAAATGGATAATAACTATTAAATCCAATTCATCTATTTGCCCTTATTGTGCATCCTCACACATGAGTGTCAAAATCAAACCACGGTTTCTGCCTTCATATTTAACTCACCTGTTATAAGTTAGAGGATAGATGAAGTAATCAAATAAAGATTAAAATAATAGTAAGTGAGGCTATGAGTTAGAGCTGAAAATGATTTTAAATATGATAATAGCTAATTAAATTGCATATTTCTTACCTTTACACTATTGTCATGTCCCTCATTCCCACATTAGAAAAGTACATAGAAAGTTCTCACTAAACGCATTATCCTGCCCATGTAATTGTAACTCCTCTGTACAGTATGTTCACAAATAAAATTAAATTAAATTTAAAAAAATAAATAAAAAATAAATAACCAAAAAAAGAAAGTTCTCACTAAATAATATGTACAATTATGAAAAACACTATTGAAAAAATATGGGCACCATGTGGTTTTAGCTTATTGTGACCTGTAGGGGGTAGTGTGTTTTGGAGGATTTGCAATACGTTCTAATGGAGATGAAGAGAGGGATGTGCTTATTCTGGAAAACTGGCTAGAAGATTGTTCCCAGAAAGATAGTGATGAATTCTTCCAAAAGGTTACAGTAAAATCACTTTCACAACCATGTTCACTGCTGCACTATTCACTGTAGAAAACTTAAGGAAACAGCCCAGATGCCCTTTGGCAGAGGGATGGTTAGAGAAAGTGTGGCACATATACACAATTGTATTGCACCCATCCATTATGAAGACTGTTACATTATTTGCAAAGAAATGGATAGATCTAAAAATATGTTAAGTAAACTAAGTCAGAGACACACACACAAAGGACCCATGTTCTGTCTCATATTTGGAAGATAGAACTTTATACAAGTTTTCACAACAATATCAACCAAAGCATTATATTTGCAGAGAATTTAAAAGGTGTATTTTCTTATAAAATTGAATTTTTAATCCAACAAAATGAATACCAGGAAACTATCATTTAAGATATGAGGGGAATTCAAAGGGAAGGATTAAAAAGAGTTATGGAGGAAAAGAGTGAAGGCATAATATTCAATACAGATAGTATGACAGTAGAAAAAATTAAAGTGGGGTGAGATTTGGAAGGGTGTGGTGAAGTTATGTAAAGATCCATTGTACTTAAAAACTGATTTGTTGAATGGAAATTCACTTGTACAATTATTTAAGATAATAAAAATATAATTAAAAACAATGGAGACACTTTATCTTAAACTGTGTTCTCTTAAACCATGAGTCAATATAATAGTTTCCTCCTTAGAAATGTTCTTTGCAGGTATTTTCCTCACAGTAACAGAAAAGTGATCAACACAATGCATATCAATACATTACATTGCACATCATAAAGAGACACACTATAAATTCTATTTCCATCTCTTTTAAAAATAAAATTTTTTGCTCTATAAATTGATCAGAGGCATGGATTTTGTGGCTAGTTAGTTCATTGCACATGTCTCTCTTCCTCTCTCTCTTTCATGGTTCTCATAGATAATATGATTGCTCCATAATTATCCTAACTTATTTTGCTTTTATATTTTTGGTTGCATCATTTCACTTTCTGCTCTGCCATTTCCCAAATCATTTACATAGAAGGTATTATTTCCTACTTTCTCATTCCTAGAATAAGCTGCACATGAAGACACCATTGGTCCTCATTTTCAGTCTGTACCTTTTAATACACAGGAAAATCTTTCCTCTGCTTTCTATCAGTTCTCTACTTTCCAGTTAGAATAATTTAGAATAGTAAAAATGGAAAAAGAGAAAATAAATCATTGTGAAAAGACTAACTTTTAATTATATGAATCGCATGTGTTGTTACACTTGTATTTTTGTAATCAACTTTTTAATAACTGTTTTTCATTTCTTGCATCTGAAGGATGAAAAATATGGAATACTTCGCATATTTTCATATCATCCCTGTCCAAGTGGCATGTTAATCTCTATATTGTTGTAATTTATGTATACGTGCTGCTGAAGCATGTAGTATCCTGTAAATTTAAGTAGTTAATGATGTAATCTTTATACAGGCATATATCCTTGGTTGCCTATTTGTAACAAGGAAACCTTATTGTTACTAACAATGCTATTGATCTTATTTCTCTGAAATTCTGTGTATAGTGGAAAAAACATATTGTTCGGTAGATTGCTCACACTTGCAATTATTTGCCAATGACTATTTCAAGTCTTTTTCATTTTAAATTTCATCATATTTTGTAGCCTTTATAGCTAGGTTCAAAGATATGGCTTTTCAAGTACTTATTTATCAACTGAGTTAGCTTTGTGGAGCTAATGGATTCAAAGTAAGCCTTGCTGAAGAGCTACTTCTAAACTTTTGCAGCTTAAAATTTCCCAAATGAGGTCTTACTGGCACAAATGTCTACTGACCTTTTACCCTTCTTCCATGTAGTAACAGACCAACCAGAATATCTTACCCTGACAGCAAAGATTATCTTACTGGAAAAAAAAAACTAATCATAGTTACAAGGGATCATAGAGAAATAAACAGTTCTGAGTAGAAAGTATTTTATCAAAATATAATTGTTTATTATACCTACCATTTCAAAAGTAGCTAAAGCCAAGAAGGTGAAAAAAAATTGTTCTTATGCATGATTACCTAATGTCCTGTCCTGTCTACCATCCAATCAGGCAGGAACTTACACTACTGAATTTCTACCGCCAAATATTTCCATAGCTCCAGGAGAAGTCCATATTTTTCCTTGATATTAGGCCTTAAATTGGTAATGTTTTAATCACAGTGTTTCCTCTTGCCTCTAGGCTGTAAATCTACAAATGGTAAAGCTTTAGGTCTAACTCTACCAAACTCTGAGGTAGAGATAATGGAATAATACTGTAAAACAGAGTTGCCTTTGATACCCTAACCACAACAGAACAATGAAAAACATTTCCTTAGATTACATACAGTTATATATTTTATATTTATATGTGCTAATTTTATGTTTCACACAATGAAACTTGCTAGAATTAATCGATAATTTGACAAATAATTTGATATTTATTACAATAAATAGATAGGAATATAAATAATTAGGTTTAGAATATTTATTAGAATATAAGAAGTATCAATGCAATGTCTTCGATATAAACTTGTGATACCTTCTAAGTGTTCTTAGTCTCCTGAATTCACATGGTAAAAGAAAATGTTGTTTTCCTTTAATCTGTAAGGGATTTTACTCTGCTGCTCTGTATATTGTTTTAACTCGCTGGACTCAGAATGGTTTTCCCCATATTTCTGATCATACCCAAATTTTGCTGATATGATGTCCAAAAGGTATTATTCTTCTACAGGATCCACGCGTCCTAGGATCCTAGGTCCTAGTTATCTGTATCATCAGATAAGAAGGGCAAGTATTCACACCTAGGCCCATGCCACATGCCAACAGAAAGTAATTGAAGACTCATCTCAACTCCTCATTTCCTATAATAATTCAGGGCCCCAATTACACAGGATTTAGCAGTAAGCAATTGTGAAATGCAAGGCAACTTAAAATGAAAGATGAGATCACAAAATCTGAGAGAAACTACTGTAATTCACACTTTCAATTTACAGATGACCAGCCCATATTAGTGAACAAGATCACAAATGTCACAAGAATATTTTTAATACCCCTCTCCTAATGATTAATGAAAGATTTCAGTCCAGTATAAGTAGGCCAAAAAATAGTTCCTGGAAGGATAGATCCATAATTTTTCTACCAAGGATAGGAAAACTTGACTTAGAAGTCAAATATAATTCAGAAAAACATGCATGCCAGCAAGTGCTTTACCACTGAGTCACCTTCCCAGCCCCTCAAATAAACTTTTTAAAGGCACATTCGCCAAAATGACATTTGACAATTATATACTTAGTAACAAAAGTTTTTCAAGTGGAAGGAGCAAGTTACAATAGAGTTGATTTATTATCCTGCACTAATACCAAACAGGTTCAACCATTCCTTAAATTATAGAAATAGTAGCCCCGACCATTTGTGTTGTTCAGTAGATGCCTTCCAGAAATGTGTTACCTAGATCAGCCTCCCATATTTCAAGCCTAAACATTAGCTAATAAAGTAAATTTCATCAAATAATAAAGTACATTTTAAAAGATCACGAATAGTTGCATTATCATGTTGTTTGATGTTTTCCTTAAGAAATATGACTTTAAGTCTTGAATATGGGTACTCATGAGAGATGTGACAAACATAAAATCTGTCTTCTATTTCTATCATATTCCTCCACAGTAATAAATTTTAGTTTTCTTCTTTTCCCAAAAGTTATACGTAGTAGAGAATATTATCCCATGTAAAGTAAAATAATCACAAACCATTGTACAAAGCCATTTATAAAAACTGGTAGTTAGGAAAACATTCTAAGCCATTTTTAAACTTTCTTGTTGAATAAAGATTAATCTTCCAAATGGATGAGAATAAAATCATGTCTAGGTGCTTCACGTCTCCAGTCTTGCAAATTGTTATTGCAGATGAATTAATTATGGAAATATAAGCTGATATCAGTTCAAGTATATGCAGGATTGAAATGCCATAGAATGTATATAAACCTGTCAAAGTATGAACAGACAGTTTAACAGAATGACTATCAAGAAGTTGAAACCAGAGAAGAATATTAGTAAAAACAGAATGAATGAAAAATGAAAAAGTGGCAAGCACAACTAGAATACTCAATGTACACATGTGATAAAGGAAGTGGTAAATCTGAAATAAATCTTGGAGAAGGAGTTGGTTGAGAATGATAGAAGGAGTGACTCTGATCCAGGAGCATTGGACAATTACATGGACATATTTAATTGTAACACAATTGCACAACCTTTTGAAATTTATTTAAAAGCACAACAAAAATCAAACACATAAAAATCACAACCAAACAGCAAACTCTACAGAGTATGAATATGATCTCTCAAAATATTAAATAGTTAATCAAGGGCAGTATGTGAAAAGCAAACCAACTGTTCAAAGAGGGCAGTTTGGGGTAGGGGAGAATTTTGAACAGATTTAAATAGATTGTCTAAGGTTATAAATCACCTACATCTGCAGCAAATATTTTCTAATGGGAGATCTTTGTCTGAACTGGATATTCCAGTCCTGAGATACATTTGATAGCTGGTGAATATAGAATGGAAGAAACAAGATCAAAACCCATTACTCTGTTGGAGAGAAAACAGTCCTCTATGTTTTCTCTCATCTCTCTTTACTACTCTTTTTCATACTTTTCAGTCAAGTGATTTTGAATTATATCTTTCCTTCTTTGTTCTGGCAAAATAATCGGTCAAAGTAATTCACTAAAGATTATTTGCCATTTTTTCTATTATGCTTTTTATTTGTCCAAGCGAGTCCATTAAACTTCCCTCTTGAATTTGGTTGCCACGAAAACCCAACATCTATGATAATGAGGACAAACTCTCAGGTAAAACCTTTTCTCCAAAAAACCAGTCCAAGAAGCTGTGATCACAAATATTTAGCTATACTGTTTTTTCTTTTACCTTGAAAGTATTCTTATGTCTAAAGTGCCCACAAAAATAAGTACTCCACCACTTTTTGGTTCAATTACTTCTAACCTCAAAGATATAATTTGCTAACAAGATGCTTAGAGGAAAGCGAAGAATACTCCACTTTTATCTTCTCACTTAAGATTCTCGTTAGATACCATATCAGGAACAGTGAAGTTATTCTTTTCAAAATTACTTCAATAGATTATTTTTCTCTTGGTCTTGCATTTGCTTAACAAGATGTATGGAGAAGAATAGAGTTAAATCACCGATACCTTGGATGACAGTGTCTGTTACAAAGGACAATACTTCGATGACCTATTTCTATGTCCTCCTCTTAGCTCTTACCTGATTTCCAATTAATCACAGCTTCTTGGGTTAAAGTCTAGTGAAGTGGAAGGACTATAAGACCTCTCCCACTGCTACGTCTTCATGGTTTCTCTTTTAAAACTATTTTATTTGGATGTGGAACATTGAAGTGAGACAAATAGGCTCTGTAAAACCACTTTATGTAGGTAAAATATTAAGACAATCTATTTTAAAAAGTTTTGGCCTCCCTCCATTGCTGAAGCTAATATGCTTAGCTAGGGCTTCGAAGAATACTGTTTTCTTACTTTTTCCATTTGCTCTTCTTTTCTGATCCCAAAACTTTTTGGCTTATGTAATAAGAGAAGTCTTCACAGTCTCATGTTAATAATGATATTATATTTTTGAGCCACTTAGAAATGCGAAATCATTTGTTTGAAGTATCCAATCAGATTTTTTTCTGTGTTTCAGTGCTTTATATGCAAAGACATTGTGGAAAGTATTATAAACAGAAAAGTGTAAACCCAATATCTTCTTTCATTGTAGAGGGCACTTTCCCCTAAACAGTTTGCACACAATTATCTTTTTCAGAGAATTACTGTTTAGTAAGTAAAGGTCAAATCACAATTTTGATGTCTTTTTTTTTTTTTTTTTTTTTTTTTTTTGTCGGTCGTGGGGCTTGAACTCTGGGCCTGGGCGCTGTCCCTCAGCTCTTCAGCTCAAGGCGAGCGCTCTACCACTTGAGCTACAGCGCCACTTCCGGTTTTCTGGTGGTTTATTGGAGATAGGAGTCTCATGGTCTCTCCTGCCCGGGCTGGCTTTGAACCACGATCCTCAGATCTCAGCCTCCTGTGTAGCTAGGATTACAGGCGTGAGCCACCAGCACCCGGCTTTGATGTCTTTTTTTAAAGAACTTTGAATTTAAATTCCACTACAACCTTGTTTCACACAGTAAGAGTATATTTTTTGGGTAAGGAAAATTCTTAATGTAACCTACAGGATTTACAGCAAGGTTTGTGAGGTTTGTCTGTTTAGTGTGAAAAAGAGCCATCTTCACCCACATCACTCCCTCTCAGCTAAGTCTCCATGGATTTCTTTGCATGAAAGCCTATTCTCCCAGGCAATTTTATTTTTTTTAATAGGCTAAGTTGTTAAAAAGTTTGAACAATTAAAATTTACCTGTCATAACTTTAAAACTCTTTTGAAATTCCTTTAACAGAATCGCGAATTCACCAATCCTAATTCCATCTTTACCATATTAAACAGTTAAATGTTGTTTTCATGATATCATGTCCATGCAACTATTATTTTCCAGGGCCTTTGTTATGTTATATATATGACCATATATGCTGATGCTAAGCAAAATAAAATCCAAGATATGGAAACAGAGATTTTTATTTGCGGTTGTTGTTTTTAATGTACTATGTGATTTCTATTTTCTTTTGACATTTTTCCCTATGGTTTATTCCCTGCTGTTTTTGATTTGGATACCCTGTGTACTGGTATACATTTACCTTAATTACGGAAAGGAATAGGAACAACAAAATGGTGAGAAATAGGACAAAGGGCAAACCAATGCAATAACAATGCTCTCAAGACAATATGATGAAAATGTACATTACAACTTGTGAGGGGTATTGTGGTGACGGAAAACTGAGAAAAATGAGAAAGGGGATAACAAGTTTGAAACATTATGTATTCACTACCTTACAATTACTGTAACTCCACTGTACATAACTTTGACAAGAAAATTAAATTAAATAAATAAGCTACATGAAATAAAATTTCACTGTATTGGTATAGTAAATATTATTATTTTTTAGTAACTTTTAAAAATCAATACTATTTGGCATTAAATTTGAATTAATTACACCTTTTTAATCAGAGGGCCATCAACTTGAATGTTATCCAACTAGACAATATTTTCACAATATACTTGCCAATATTTTGAAAAAAGAATAAATTTAAACTTTCTCATACAAAAACAGTAAACAGTTTCATTCAATGGAAACCCATAACTTTTAAAAGTAAATAAGTTGTTAAGAGGACAGAATATATGTGTTCTTCAAAATTCCTATGACTAATATCTACTCATTTTCAAATTCTGAACATTCCTACCTGAGAGATTCAAAAGAATACCTGTTTGCATGTTATGTAATTCTGCAATAGATTCATATTCCAATGGGTTGCTACAGATTGAGAAATAAACAGAAAAATAGCCACATTCTGGTAAAGGATAAAACTATGAAGCATCTGTAATAATTAATTTTTTAAGAGTAAGCAATTGTTTATCAGGGTAAGCTATTATTTATGTGACCATCAATCCGAAGACTTATGCCATAAAGTCATCATACCCCAACAGTTTCCAAGGTGTAGGGTGCACCTCAAAGGTTCCCTTAATTTACAACACTAATAGCTTATCTTTATTGTGAAAAATACTACACCTCTGCTAATGTGATGCCCTCCATGTTCTGGAAAGAACACCACAATAAACTGTGTTGCATCATTTTCCCACCCCTAGTATTCTTGAGATCAGACCATTTGCAAATATTATTTATATTTATACTTTTTTAATTACCATAGATATTCAGGATGCTAAGAGCGCAATGTTACAGTTCAAAGCAAACCCAGGCAGGAAGGTTCCTTAGATGCTTATCTCCAATAAACTTCTCAGCAAAAGCCAGACACAAGTGGCACTGAGATTGAAATGGTAGGGCACAAGCCTTGAGCATGAACAGGCTCAGAGACAGTGTCCAGGACCAGAGTTCAAGCACTAGGACAAACCAATAAAACAAAAAAATGAAAACAAACCCCCAATCTTGCATTTTTCTCATTGTATACAGAGGCACATAATTAAGGGAATTGCTTCCTGTGTTACATAGGTAGAAGAAAAAGATGTCACACAATTATTCTCCTCATACTATGTTATACCAAAGCTTCAAAAAATTGCTTTTGATAAATTTATAAATTAATATCATGCATTTCTTGGCAACTCTGTCTACATTATTCACATTATCATTTTATACAAGAATTGTTGGAATTATCTATTAACTAATTTCTAATTATATCTCTCTTGAAAGAATATTCTAGGCAAGTAGACCGCAAGAATCATTTGTGAATTTGTCAATTAAACCCTCTATTTAAAAATAATTTTGGGGCTGGGAAGGTGGCTCAGTGGTAGACTGCTTGCCTTACAGGCATGAGGCCCTGGGTTCGATTCCTCCACACCACATAAGCGAAAAAACTCGGAAGTGGTGCTGTGGCTCAAGTGGTAGAGTACTAGCTTTGAGCTGAAGAGCTGAGGGAAAGTGTGCAGCCCCAGAGTTCAGGCCACACAACTGACAAAAAAAGAAAAGAATTTTGAAATATCTAATAGAATATGAAATTACAAACAAAACCAAAATATTTATTTTAAATCTCAATTCTAATTTAGCAACATTTACAAAGTCCTACATTAGATAAACTTTGCTATTTCTCCAGGCTTAAGCCTTTGTAATCCTTCATCATTTCTTTGGAATCCAACAGAATGATGATTACTTACTTTCTCAAATTTTGGAAGGTAATCATGAGTCATTTTGCATCTAGGAATGTTCTGTAATGGAGAGAGAATTTAAAACACAAGTGAGGATTATATATGAGTTGCATTTCAATAGGAAACTTGACTTCGCAAAAAATGACAAAATTAGCCCAGCATTCCAACTGTGTATTCCTTTCTTGTTTGCTTTGTTTTATTAAGACAAAATTATACTACCTGGTCCAGGGAAGGTATCACTATGTAATTCCACTCTCTAATCTTCTGTTTTAGTCTGAGTGCTAGAATTCTAGGCTTATATCACATTGCCCTGCCATAGTTTCTTGTTGTATTTAATCTAAATACAGATTACCAATTCTGAATTTCTCCAGTGATATTACCCACTACACTGCTCAGACTGTTCCTGTACAATTTTCAAACATTTTCTAACATTTGACACAGGATATGAACATTTTCAGATGCACCTGCGGGGTCTCTGATTCATTCCTCAATGGATCCGATACCTTTAATAATGATTACTTGACTCTCTTACTATCTCTGGTCCCTACCTATGTAATATTCTCAAATACTTTTGAAAAAAGTAACTTGAGGACTTTCTAATATTAAAAATTATCACATAATTCTAGTCTTACTCAGGACATATTTTCTATTGTTTTGTAATTTTTCTACATATTATGAGAGTCATTTCATTTGTGCATTTGTGTGTGCACATATAAGTGCCTCTGTGTTTATGTGTATGTTTGTATATATGTACACAAAAGCCTCAAGCTCTTATTCATAAATCTTGCTCATGACTGGTATTCCATCACCTGAGCCATTCTTCCAATACAGCTTTTGGCTCCTCAATTATAGGTACTGTTGCAAAGACTGTTCTAGCCTAGCTGGTTGCAAACTGAACTTCCCAGACTCCATTACATTCTTAGGTTTTATTTCTCCAGAAGTATCAACTTTTAAGCTATAAACATTTTTGTGAGTGTAAAGTCTATGCTGTAGCCGAGATTTTTAACTCAAGAATTCAAATAAAGATAGATTAATATACCCATTACATATCCTGAGTGTACACTGTTAGAAATGTGATCGTAAGCTGAGTGGTGGTGAGATCTGAGGATTGGGGTTCAAAGCCAGCCCGGGTAAGAAAGTACTGGAGACACTTTTCTGCAATTAACTACAAGAAAACTGGAAGTTGCACTGTGGATCAAGTGGTAGAGCATTAGCCTTGAGCTGAATAGCAGAGGAACAGTGCCCAGGCCCAGAGTTCAAGTGCCAAGACCACCACCAACAACAATAAATATATAAGGAAAGAAAAAGAAATATCATCTTAGCCAGCAGTTCATTGCTAGTATAAGCCCTGTTCTCTCAAGATGGATTTTTTTTCCATTTAAGTCCATGCTTTTATATCTGACTTGCATTGGAACCAGAATTATACTTCCATTATACTTTATACAGAGTTGTGTGATTAGCAAGTGTGATTTAGAAAGGGAGTGGCTTCATACTTCGTGTTCCACCTAGGAGTAATGCTTTCTCTACATCACTCCCATAAATCTACATACTGGACTTGGCTTTATTGTTTCAATGTTGTCTTATTTGTAGAGTCTTCTATAGTGTATTGAACCCATATACTTTAACACAGAACTTCTCTTTCTCCTATTATTGCTATAGTTTCCCTTACTGTTAATTCATATACACGGGAAATAATGTGCTGTACATACACTCACAAAAGGAATGATCTGAGAACCTTCTTCCCATTTACAATTCACTTTAATTTACAGAGACCTTAAAAAGTTTGAACTCAATATACTCATGGATAATATATTTATAAGCAATATAATTTTCATATTTTCTCTTTACTAAGTTTTCTCTGAAACACGTGTTACCTCATGTCCAAAGGTGTCCTTGTGTTATTTCAGTGAAGCCAGTAAACATTTATTATACCTCAAGCAGCACCATCAATTGTTACTGGAAGTAATGGTAACTGGATGTGGAAACTGATCCCAGGAGAGGAATGGAACATAGAGGAATGACAAAGTTCAAGTTAACTTGTGCTTTCCTTTTTACTGTACAAGAAAAGAATCCCAAGGCTTGAAGGAAACTCTGTTCTTGACTTTTTCAAATATGTTCTTTACTCATATAAAACTTTTCTGTAAAGTTCTAGTTGAGAGTATTACAAAAATAATGTGCCATTTGAAAGCCATCATAGAACAAAAGGAAATAACGTTGTTTAAAAAGTGTTCTACTGCAAAGAAACAAAGACATGGAGGTTTAAAGTGCCTTATGGATGGATATTTCACCCCTGAGAGGAATCACTATTTGCAGGAGTCAGTTATCAATTTCTTTAGTCTGTCCTGAGTTCTCCAGAGCAATAAGGATTCCAGAAAAGCAGGATCCAGTGAGTATGATCACCAAAAGGAGCCTCTTTTCAAATGAGTACTCCTTTAAGGAGGATCCCAAAGAAATATCTGGGTTTTTTTGTTTGCTTGTTTGGTTCGTTTGTGCTGGTTCTGGGGCTTGAATCCAGAAGCTGGACCCTGTCCCTGAACAATTTTCTTTCCTGCCCACCTGCCCCCAAAGCTAGTACTCAACTGCTTGAGCCAAAACTCTACTTGTGCTTTTTTGGTGTTTAATTAAAAATGAATTTGAGAGACTATCCTGCCTGGGTTAGCTTTGAACTAAGATAGTAAGAAAGCTAAGTGACATCAACTGAATAGACTTCTCTTTTGAAATAACTAATATTTGATGAAATTTTTTGTAAAGCTAATATTTGACTATTTTTAAAAGTAGAGAATATGTCCAGCAAAGAAGCCATAAAGTAAGTAATTCAGCAAAAGTAGGTGCATTGAATCATTTTGGAATTTATTTTTCTGCTTGGGAAGATTATTAATTTTGTCATTCCTTTGGGGGAAACAAAGTCATCTTTCACTTTATTTGTTGGTCATGGGGCTTGAACTCTGATCCTGGGCGCTGTCCCTCAGCTCTTCAGGTCAAGTTGAGTGCTCTACTACTTTTGCTACAGAACCACTTCCGGGTTACCTGTGTTTAATTGAAGATAAGGGTCTCATGGGCTTTCCTGACCAGGCTGTCTTTCAACCACAATCCTCTGGTCTCAACATTCTGAGTAGCTAGTATTACAGGCGTGAACCACCAGCACCTGGCTCATATTTGCATTTATGTGCACAAACAATGGAAATTTGAACCAAATGATGCCATTGCAGCTTTTCAGAAAATTTGAGGTAGCAATAATATGTCCTCCTTTTCCATTCTGTTACATTAATGACTCATTAGCTATGGGATCCCTCCATTAACATCCTCTACCATCTGTATTGGTGTATTTAGTATCAGGAAATGTTCATAGAGAAATATAGAAAGACAGATTTTTAGAAAGCAAAGGATATCGAGTATGAAAGAACAGCATAGAGAGAGATACATTTATCACACAGAGATTAATAACTAGCCTAAGAGATTTAGAATGCTAAAGGCAATGAGGAATAAGCCTAGTTGAAAACTAGTTCTTCAATAACCAAAATTGTTTTCTAGAACAATTTCTGGTATACCTTAGTTACTATCTTTATTCCTTCCATCTGGAGTTATTTTTTCTCTTGTGTCACAACTGTTAATTAGCCTCTGCCTTTTTTTGCAGTCACTGACCAAAAAGGTTTCCAAATGTCACTTAGATTACCCTTCTCTTTGTGATTAGCAGTGACCACACAAAATCCTGGAATCTTTGAATTTCCAGAATTAATCTTCACCTGAAATCTAAGCACATTACTGGCATTAATTGCTGTGACCTAATGACCTAATGAATTAGGGACTACTGTCAGGTTTCAGTTTGGAAGGAGCAATTATATATTCAAAGTAGGGATTCTTTATTTTGCATTTACTAGTTTTTTCTTTTATATTGTGAAAATACTGTACAGAAGGGTTACAATTACAGGGGCAAGATGAGTACATTTCTTATCAAGCATTGTATCCTCCTACTTTGGTTCCCCTTCTGACCCCCTCCCATCCTCCACCTGCCCCCAGACCCAATCCTCCTTCCCATCCCCCCCACCAAAGTTGTAAAGTTCGTTTTTGACATAACGACTTGCATATCTCATTGTTGCAATGGGTCCACCTGTATCCCTATTTAAATGACGTGTTTTTTCCCTTCCCCTCCACAAATTATATCATTATCAAGTACAGTGAAAGCAAGGGTTATACCCTGGGTGAGGGAAATACAAAACAACCAAGAAATAATTTATAAATGTGTTAGAAAAATATCACATGAAAGAAAAAACATTTAAATACATATCTTAGGGTTCATTTCCCTAACAGCAACTTATCTGATCATTTCTGCTTGACTCAGACATACACTAGTTATTGCAAATAAGGGAAACCCAGGGCTTTTATTTTTCCTTCCTTCCTTCCTTCCTTCCTTCCTTCCTTCCTTCCTTCCTTCCTTCCTTCCTTCCTTTCTTTCTTTCTTTCTTTCTTTCTTTCTTTCTTTCTTTCTTTCTTTCTTTCTTTCTTTCTTTCTTTCATTCTTTCTTTCTTTCTTTCTTTCATTCATTCTTTCTTTCTTTCTTTCTCTATTTTCCTTTCTTTCTGTCTTTCTGTCTTTCTTTTTTTGCTCAAGGCTAGCCTTCTACCACTTGAGGCACAGCACCACTTCCAGTTTTTTTTTGTTTATGTGGTAATGGGGAATTTAACCCAGGGTTTCATGCATGTTAGGCAATCAATGTACCATGAAGCCACATTCACAAAGCCCTAAATGACTTTCTTAAGATGGCATTACATTTTCATTCCATAACTATATCATAATTTTGGCCAGGTGCTAGAAAATGATGTAAAAAACAATACAATACAGTAAGTCCAGGAAGGTTGGATGGAAAATGAATAACCATCATGGTCTAGCCAGGGCACAGAGGGGCTTACGTCATGGAGCTGTTTCAACAGTCTGAGCTAGACAGCTCCTGACCCACAGCCCACTTCCTGAATGAGAGGGCTACCTTGGGTTCCAGGCACATAGGGACACTGGGCCACCTCATCCAGAAAACATTCAACCAGTTACTATGTGAGAGACGAAGAAAGAAAATCAGAATTATGCTTAAGTTGGGTGCCAGTGGCTCAGAACTCTAATCTTAGCTACACAGGAGGCTGAGATATGATGATCATGGTTCATAGCCAGTCCGGGCAGAAACGTCTGTGGGACTCTTATCTTCAAACAACCACCAGAAAACCGGAAGTGCCCTCAAGTGGTAGAGCACTAGCCTTGATCTGAAGAGCTTGGGAACGGCGCCCAGGCCTAGAGTTCAAGACCCACAACTGACAAGAAGTGATTCCCACCACATCAAGTGGACTGAATAGCACCCATTGTCCCAAGGAGCATGGTAGAGAAGTCAGGCTGAGCTTCCTGTGACCTTGAGGTCATAAGTAGGTCACCCAGCTTCTCTGTGCATCTGTTTCCTCAGCTGAAAAACTCAACAGAGTGAAGGATCCCCTTCCTCATGGGGATAGAGTAATGATGAGAGCCATGTTTTGTTTCATAATCCCACACCTGTTGCACAATTAATAACAGACCCCACCTAAGCCTTTTCCGGGTATCTTCCTGTCATATGCTCACAGAATTGCTGAGAACCTTATCTGAAGGATGCTCCCTCTGTGCCTAGCCATGCTCCACAGAACCCTCTGTATGAATCCCTTGTTTCCTCACAACTGTCCTCTGAGGAGACTGAAGTCTGATGGTTTCGGCACTATCCAGAACTTCATCTGTGGTCAAGAATCTGCTGGCATGGACTAAAAGTTTGGGATAATCTATCTAAACCAATAACTGAGCATGGCGCTACATGTCTACCATCCCAACTACAGAGGACCATGCTTGGTGGAGCATACCTGTCACAGATAGGAGGACCCCGATCCAGCACAGCCTGAGTCTCTATTCAGTCTCTTTCTCAGAAATGCCCAAGACAGAAAGGTGGCTCCTCAGAGCCAGGGAGAGGAAACAAGCAGGGGTCAGGGGGACCCCAGCGGAGTGTCTTTCCAGCGGCAGGGGTAGTGTTGGGGCAGCCACTCACCTGTGCTGCTCAGAGAAGCTGTTGGCAGCTGTGACAGGTGGGAAGAGCAGTGATGGAGGTGGCATTGTGGATACATGGGCCCAGAGCAGAAGACCAGGGGCAGGGACCTGGTTGGGGCCTTATGACTGCTGGAGTGCTCCATTGCCTGAGGTTTGAAACCCAGCACCGCAAGAAGTGGGGAGGGAGGTGGGGCGCTGGTGGGAGCATCAATTTCCTACTATACTCCAAACTCTCCTCAAGTCTCTTGCTGATCACTCAACCACCTCTACCTTCCTCAACTTCTGGTAGTGTTGTAAACAAACAGAGGGAATCCTGGTGCTCCCCCGCATCATGGAATGCGGGCTTGGTCACCATTCTTGTATCTCATTGGTCAGAAAGGAACATGAAAGAATGGGGGTGTGGCTGTAATCCTGTGATGCAAGCAGTATGGGCAGAGCAAGATGACAGCGGCTCGCCTAGCCTTTTTTCCCAAGGAACTCTGTCCAATGCAGTTGGGGACAAAAGAGTAACCTGCTTTAGCTGGATGGCTGCACAGATTGTTGTGTATGTCTGTTTGTTGCCAATCCTGGACCTTAAACTCAAGATCTGGACACAGTCTGTGAGCTGCTTTTGCTCAAGGCTGGCCCTCCACACTTGATATGTTGGCACTGAAGTTGGAAAGGAGTCTCAAGAACTTTCTTGGCTTGGGTGACTTTGACCATGATCCTCCTTTCATAGCTTTGTAAGTATCAAGGAGGACTGCTGAGATCCACTGGTACCTGCCTAATCATTGGTCTTGCTGATGTTCTTGGACAGACTGGTGAGTACCCTATTCTCACAGTGAAATGGTGGGAGCTGGGGCCCACAGTTCGAATCGTGATCCTGCCACCTCCAAATGGCAGGAGATCCTAAGAAACTTGTTTCTATCTATATGATACCCAATGGAATATTATGTATGTCATGATTGAATGGGCAGTTCTTGAATGATTCTATGATAAAATTATACACAATTATATTATAGGACACTAATCAATTTGAGTTAATACTTTATTAAGCATTTAAACAATCAAATTCATAAAATGGAGGCATAATGAAATACCTAAGAATTGGGCCAATCATACTATAAAGGTTCCATTATTTTTCTGCCAGGACTGGGATTTGAACTCATGGTCTGGTACCTATGTTGCACTGTGTGGGAAGTGGAAGCTTGCCTCCTTCTTGTCAAGAAATTCAAGTCTGTTCCTTAGGCCTGATATCGATCCTCAGCACTAGAAAACATCCTATTCATGTACAATTTACATATATGATTTATATTTACATACATATGTTGATTATATTGCATTCAGTGTAGTTATTTTATATTTTTGTTTTGTTCATGTAATGACCATTTATTTTATTGACTATTATGGCACATAGAACATTGATTACATAAGGATATAGGTCTGCATATATATTCCACTTCATACCTGACACCCAGGACATTCACAGAAAAGGAAAACATGTGTTACCATCAGCTTCTTACTCAACGATTCAATGTTTGGGAATGCAGGCATCTGAACTCATGGCCTACAAGGCCAAATTCATGAATGGGTGAGTGTCAGCATGCCCTCCTGGGGCAAATTGAGCTGACAGACTATTCCCAGGACCTGAGATTGAGCCCAGGAGTTAACAAAATAAGAACAGATTGGCGTGCAGATGGCAGTAAGCTAATAAATATATGTCTTTACAGAATGCCAGAGATGTCTATACATTATTTAGTTATATAGACTACATTCCTACCAATTCTTGGGTATTTATTATGTGTCCATGTAAGTAATGTAATTGTTTTCTTTCTTAAAAGAAATCAGTGTCCTGAAATTATTGTGTTCCTGTAAGTAATAATCTTTTAATGCTTCATATATATTAAATAAAATCAATCAGCCTCATGAAATCATGCTGTCTAATTTTATAGGAGCATTATTCACAAACAACTCATTCGGTGACACTGACAACACTTCATTTTTATTCCTATGTTTGGAAACCTGTTTCTTAGTATCTCCTGCCATTGGTTGTTCAGGGCCTATATTGCCACGTGGGCCTATGGCTTCCCCAATAGTCTGCCAGCCTTCAGCAATGCAAAGTGAAGTACTCTTTGCAACAGTGTAATTCAGACTCAGGAGGGTCATGTGCAAAGGAAGAAAACCTAAAAAGGCCACAGTTTTTCTGTACATTGTTTTCCCTGCAAGGCCTGGGGGTCGAGGATCCCAGGAACAGCTGTGAGTCCAGTGGCTGCACCCCAGCCTAGGGTGATCGAAGCTGAGGCAGAGTTACCACGACCTGAGTTCAAGCCCCGTGCTGAGAAAAAGTTTTAAAAAAATTAGCTCCCTGGCTTGCAATTCCAGCTATTTATTCTGCCAGGTGTTGGATTTGAACTAAGGATCAGGGTAAATCTGCAGCAATGTGGATAAAGGCGGTAGATCACCGTACTTGAAGATAAGAATGTCAAGCCTGTTCACTAGTCCTGAATTCAAGCCCCATCCCTGGAAAACATACTATTTACATGCATTGTAAAGATAGGATTTATACTTACCTATAGATGTTCAGTCCATACATGTTTGGTGTGGTTGTTCCTTGTATTTTTTGTTTTATTCATTTATTTACCATTGATTTTACTATATGAAACCCATTTCGTTTATTACATTGATGACATCCTATCACAGAGCACTAGGTTTGTAGAAATGTACTCCATCATGCTTGACACCTAGAATTCTCAGAGTAAAGGAAAACAAGTTTCACATTCAGCTTCTTATTCGACGATCCACTTGTTAATGTTACTGGGATCTCAACTCAGGGCCTAGAAGGAACAATTGGCCAATAAATCAAGGTGAACACACCAACCTGTGAGCAACCAAGGAGCTAGGTCATTCCCAGGATCTGACATTGACCCCCAGGGTGGTCCAATATAAGTTCATAATTTCATAAGTTCATAATTTAAACATACGATCTAAATTGACATACATGTGTGGACAGCATCTTGTGTTTGGTGCACTTCTCCTTATTTTGTCTCTAATTCATGGAGGCATTGTTTATTTTACTAAGTATGGTGACAGGTATAACTGTGCTGACATGGACGACGACCTGTTCCCATGGTTATAGGGTTGCCTATGCATTTTCCATCCTCTTCTTTCACAGGAGAGGAAAACGTGTGCAACAACTGGCTTCTGACATCAGAATGTATCTTTTGTCAGTGCTGGGATTTGAACTCAGGTCTGGGTAGCTCTGTTGCACTGTGGGAAAATTGAAGCTCGCCATCCTTGAAGACTAGAATGTCAGGCATGGTCCAGGGCCTGATTTGAAGGCCCAGCACTGGACAAAATAATAAGCCCACCTTTTTTAAACGTAAGATCTCTCTTTACCTACAGGAGTGGTATGCATCTTGAGTTCATTGTAGTTATACTTTTAATTTGTGTCTTATTCATGGATGTATTGTGTATCTTATTGAGTATGGTGACAGATATAACTGTGCTGACATGGATGACAACCTATTTCCATGGCTATAGAGTTGCCTCTATAGCATTCTCCATCTGCGCTGAGACCCAGGACTTTCGCAGGACAGGAAAAAAGGTGGATCAATTGGAATCTTACATCAGGTTGAATATTTTGGCAGTGCTGGGATTTGAACTCAAGGTCCAGCAGGCCCAATCAGTGAAAGGGACATGTTGAGAACACCAACCTGTGAGCCACTAAGGAGCTAAGCCATTCCCAGGACCTGAGATCCAGCCCAGGTGGGGGCCAATATAGCCATAAATTCATAATTAAACAAGGATCTATATTTCTAAACATTGGTGAGCAGCATCTTGTGTTCGGTGTAGTCATTCTCTTTATTTTGTGTCTTATTCATTGATGTATTGTGTATTTTCTTGAGTATAGAATGACAGATATAACTCTGGTGAACTGGATGACAACCTATTCCCATGAGTATAGACTTGCCTATACATTCTCCTTCCTAGGTGAGACACAGAACTTGCACAGCCTAGGAAAACAGATGCAACAACTGGCCTCTCACATCAGGGTGAACTTTTGGCAGTGCTGGGATTCGAACTCAGAGCCTAGGAGGCCCAACTGCCCAATGGGATCATGTGATCATACCAGACTGTGAGCCACTAAGGAGCTGGGTCATTCCCTTGAACTGAGTTCGAGCCCCAGGGAGGCCACAATTGTCATCAATGCATCATTGAAACAAGGTATGTATATTCACATCCGTGTGTGGACTTCATCATGCATTGAGTGTAGTTATTCTCTTTATTTTGTATGCTATTCATGGATATATTGTGTATTTTCTTGAGTATATAATGACAAGTATACCTTGACTGACATGGATAACAACTTATTCCCATAGCCACAGGGTGGCCCATTTATTCTCCATCCTAGCTGAGACCCATGACTTGCACAGGAAAGAAAAACAGGTGCAATGATTGGCTTTTGACATCAAGCTGAATCTTTTGGCAGGCCTGGGATCTGAACTTGGGACCTAGCAGGCCCAATTGGTGAATGGGTCCACATGAGCACACCAGCCTGTGAGCCATGAAGGACCTAGGCCATTCAAAGACCTGAGATTGAGGCCCCCGGCAGGGGGAAACTGGGGAGGATAATAGTCACCCACTCATAAGCTGAAGGTAGTATGCAAATAAGTACATATTTGTGTAGAGTAGGAGAGATGGTGACTTGTAATGGAATCCATTCTGTGTGACTACTGTTTCTTGGATCTTTCTGGATGCCTCCATTTCATGACTGTGATGATAATTATCATGCTTCATCAACTCTTCTCTACAAATAATCAATATTCCATGAGTCTTGCCTATCATTTCCTACTCGCATCATGCATGAACTACTCATTCAGGGATGAGATTGATTGCTTTCCATGACTCCTCATAGGTTCACAAACGAGTATCTCAGGGTCCCCCGCAATTCCCTCCTTGTAGGGGGGGCTGATTTCAAGCCTCAGACCTGGAAAAGTTCATCTTACATACGTTTTAAAGTTAGGATTTGTAATTCCGTACAGCTGTTCAGTCCATATTGTGTTTGCTGTGGTTATTCATTTTATTTCTTGTTTTATTCATTTATTTACCATTTATTTTATTGACTCTGATGATACATATACAATTTATTACATAGTTTACATCCCATCACAAAGTATCTAGATTTTAGATGTGTTCTCCATCAAGCCTGGCAGTGCTAGGATCTGAACTCAGTGCCTAGCAGGCTCAATTCAAGAATGAGTGAGTTTGAGCATGGCAGCCTCTAGCCAATGAGGCTGTCAGATGGTTCCCAGATCGACCCCTAGGTTTGGCCAAAACAGTGATACATGGATAGGCAGATGGTGGTATACAAATAAATATACATTGGTAAAGAGTGCCAGGGCTGTCTATCTATGATTAAATGACACCTATAACTTTCCTACCAAATCGATTATTGCATCCAATTTTAGACTAGACCGGTGCATGAACTACACTTTCAATCAGTATTCCTATGAATAGGAATGAGTCTCTGGTGATCTCCTGCCATTGGTGTCAGGACTGGGATTTGAATCCAGGGCCATGTTGACAGGTTGGCCTATGGCTTCACTGATATCCCACCAGCCATCAGCAATGACAGGTCAAGTCGACTTTGCATCCATATCATTCAGACCTAGGATGGTCAACATGCAAAGAAAAAAACAAGTAAAACCCCAGCACTCTGCACCTCACCACTTTTTGTGCTTTCCAGCTTTTTTTTCTTCCTAAAATCCCTCTGGGCCTAGGATATCAGGATCGGCTATGGGTCTGGAGACTGGACCCCAGCCTAGGGAGATCCAAGCTGAGGCAGAGTTTACACGACCTGACTTCAAGCCCCATGTTTGGCCAAAAATTAATTAATTAATTAATCATTTATCTAAATTGTAAAAAATAAAGCTCCCTGGTTTGGAATTTCTGCCGGTTTTCTTTCCTAGCCTGGGATTTAGAATCAGGGTCTTGGTAAATCTTTAGCAATGTGAGGGAAGAGTTGCCACTACATGAGTTCAAAGCCTGTGCAAACCAAAAATGGAAAACTAAGTCACTGACCTTGGCAGGGGGAGGTAGTTGTGGAGATGGGAGGGAAAGGATAGTAGGGGGAAAACAAAGGAGGAGTCAACAATGCTCAATAGAAAATGTACTCATTACCTTGCTCCTGTAACTGTAACCAATTTGTACAACATTTTTACAATAAAAACGTATTTAAAAAAGGGAAACAATGTATTTCTCAGAGAAGCAATCAAGGAAGGATGTCTGAATAGCTGTACAAAATTCTACACTGCTTTTTTTAAATGTTCAGTATGGAACTGAAAAAACATAACTGCTTCCATTAATAAAAATTAAGTCACTGTCTTGGAACTGGGGCCAGTATTTCTGCCATTGCTAGGATTTGAGCTCACCATCCAGGTAACTCTTTTGCAGCATGGGTGAAGGCAGAGCTCACTGTCCTTGAGGAAAAGAAATTCAGGCTAGAATTCCCATGTCCTGAATGAAGGTCCTGCAAGAGAAAAAATATTTCTATACATATGTAATATATGATATATATTTACATATGTATGTTAATTTCATATTATGATTTTTATTATTGATTTTGCATTTTATTTTTCTTTGATTTATTTAATGATTATTGTATTTAGTATTATTATACACAATATTTTTTACATTTTGCACATATATTATAATATTAAACACAATAATTTAGGATATTGACTCATTTTTCATTATTATTTTATTAAGTGTTGAAACACAGTACATAATTAAATGAAAGCATTTGTCACAGTCTTCACATGTTTAGAGTCTGCCCCAAGTATGAGCTTTGTCTTATCTTTGGACATCTTCCCATTGGGATTTCTTTTTATAGTCAGTTTATAGTCAGAAACCTTTTTTTGAGGATAGGCAGGTGAGGGATAAAATTGGAAAGGTGGCTTAGAAATGTGGCTTAGTGGTAAAGAGCTTGCTCAACATGCATGAATGACTGGGTTTGAATCCTTAGTGCCACATACTCAGAAAAAGCCAGAAGCTGTGGAGTGGCTAAAGTGGCTAGACTTGAGAAAAAGAAGCTCAGGGACAGTACCCAGGCCCTATGATAAAGCGCCAGAAGTGTCAAAAACAATAGGCGAGATGACAGTGGCTCACACCTGGAACCCTAGTTTCTCAGTAGACTGAGAGCTGAAGACCAAAGTTCAAAGACAACCTAGGCAAGGAAAAGCCTGTTAGACTCTTATCTCCAGTGAACCACCAAAAGACCCCATGTGGTGCTGTGGCTAAAGTGGTAGAGTGTTAGCCTTGAGCTGAAGGGACCAGGGACAGTGCCCAGGCTTGAGTTCGAGACACACCTGGAAAAAAAAGTGAGGGTTTATCAAAGTACTTTTCCTATTTACTAATTAGGAGAACATTCTCTGGAAAATGAACACTGATGTACACCAGAATTGGAGGTAGAGCTCCAGGTTCAAGTGTAGCAGATCCATATACCCAGCCTCTCAGACTCCAGCATTGTAACCTTGTGTCCTACAGGGTTCTGAATGGTCCATTGTTGAAAGGCTTAATATGTTCCCCAAACACTTTGCAATAAGCATTTGACTTGTATTGTCAATGTCATTACAGTTCTGAACCTACCAGAGCACCAGTAGCTCACGCCCATCACCCTAGCTCTGGAGCATGAGGTCTCAGGATCACAGGGTGAAGCCAATCAGGGCAGGGAAGTCTATTACACTCTGACTTCCACTTCTGAAAGGTCAGATGTTCAAAGAGGTTCTTGTGTTTCCCTTGGTGATGAGAATTTACTTGCACTCTAAATGTTCTTAGAGTTCCTGAGTTATCAAAGGAGGAAAGAAATATCAATGACCCATCCGAGGTTCAAATGAAGTTCTCAGGATCCAAGCTCTAGCCCTGTTAGCAGGATGAACTCCAGTGTAACACTGTATTTGAAGGACAGAAAACAGTTGCAAAAGCCAGGCTAGGTGCAGAGACCTAGGCCTGCAGGATTAGGAGGCAGAATGTACACACTAAACAGGGAAGTGAGCTGCAAAACCACTTCATTCATTCCAGGAACAACCAGCAATGAAGGGAAACCTGAAATATTTGTTAGTTACACCAGGGTCAGGCTTTTCTCAGCCTCTTCAAACAATGACTAATTAACCTTCCTCCTGCAGTGAAGGGAGCCTCAGGCTATCTTTAGGTTACCAATAGAGAGCCAGTTTAGTGGGGGAGAGGGGAGGAACAGAGTAGAAAAACCCTGCTCTCTCGTCTTAGGGAGTGGGTTTTTGACTCTCCATCTGTCAGATTTGAAGCCCTTCTTCTACCTCTGCCAGTCCATCCTCCTTCCTTCATTCTCCACTTAATTAATGCAAATCCCCAGACCAACAAGAGGCATGGCTGTTTCTCTTCTGTCTCCAAGCCCCTGAATTAGAACCTAGCTCTGCCCTCGTGGCTCTGGGGCCTTTGGCTACCTTAGAAGTGGGAATGAGACAGTCTTCCTGCTCTGTAATTGTGTGAAGGTGATGCTGGTGGCATAGCACACTGCAGAAGGCCTCATGAATGGGAAGTGTTCCCTTCTTTCCTCCTGACATCCAAGACCAGATTTATCTATCAACTTTCTATCTATCTATCTATCTATCTATCTATCCATCTATCTATCTATCTATCTATCTATCTATCTATCTATCTATCTATCTATCTATCTATCTATCTATCTATCTATCTATCTATCTATCTGTCTATCTGTCTGTCTATCTGTCTGTCTATCTGTCTGTCTATCTGTCTGTCTATCTGTCTGTCTATCTGTCTGTCTATCTGTCTGTCTATCTGTCTGTCTATCTGTCTGTCTATCTGTCTGTCTATCTGTCTATCTATCTGTCTATCTATCTGTCTATCTGTCTGTCTATCTGTCTGTCTATCTGTCTGTCTATCTGTCTGTCTATCTGTCTGTCTATCTGTCTATCTATCTGTCTATCTATCTGTCTATCTATCTGTCTATCTATCTGTCTATCTGTC